>NC_088863.1:35799739-35859739 GCF_032884065.1 Artemia franciscana
CCCTTCTGTCTGTCTCTCTTATCTGACTGTCTGTATGGATATTTGGCCTGTCTATTTGTCTATATGTCTGTCTTTTGTCATTTTTATTCTCGTCTGTCTTTCTATATGGTCTGTCTGTCTGTCTTTCTAGTTTGTATGTCTGTTTGGCCTGACTTTCTCTCTGTCCTGTCCTTCTGTTTAGTCTATCTGGTCTGTCTCTCTCTATTGGTGGTCTGTCTGTCTGTCAGGTCTGTTTGTCTGTCTGGTCTGTCTGTATGTCTGGTCGGTCCTTATATCTTGTCAATCTGGTCCTTCTATCTGTCCAGTCTGTATGTCTGGTTTGTCTGTATGTTTTGTCTGTTTGTCTGTCTGTCTGGTTTGTCTGTCTCTCTTGTCTTTTCGTCTGAGTTGTCTGTCTATGTGTCTTGTCTGTCTGTCAGGTCTGTATGTCTGTCTTGTCTATCTGGTCGATCTGTCTGTCTGTCGGGTCTGTCAGCCTTTCTGTTAGGTTTGTTTTTAAGTCTGTCTTGTCTGTCTGTCTGTCTGGTCTTAATGGCTGTCTAGTCTGTCTGTCTGTCTTGTCTGTCTGTCTGTCTGGTCGATCTGTTTGTCTTTTCTTTCTGTTTGTCTGGTCTGTCTATCTGTCTGTCTGGTCTGCCTGTCTGTCTTGTCTGTCTGTTTGTCTTGTCTCTCTGGTCCTTCTGGTTGTCTGGTCAGTCTGGTCTGTCTGTCTGTGTGTCTTTTTTTCTGTCGCTCTAGTCCGTCTATCTGTGTGCTTTAGGCTGTAAGTATGATCTCTTTTTCTGTTTTGTCTTTCTGTCTGCTTGTCTGGTCTGTCTGGTCAGTCTGGTCTGTGTGTCTGTCTGCTCTATTTGATCTGTCTGTCCCTCTGATCTGTCTTGTCACTCTGGTCAGACAGAAAGACTGATAAACAGAGAGACAGAGCACACAGACAGACAGACAAACAGACAGACAGACAGACAAACAAACCAGACCGACAAACAGACTAAACCGACAGACAGGAGAGACAGAAAGACAAAGACAGCAGACAAACCAAACGATAGACAGATCAGAGAGACAGAGAAGCAGACATAGAGGCTGACGAATCAGATAGAAAGACACACAAGATAGACAGATTGACCTGACCGATGGACAGATTAGACAGACAGACACACAAGGCAGACAAAAAAACCTGACAGACAGACAGACCAGACAAACCAAACAAATAGACAAAAGAGAAAGACAGAGAGACAGATAAACAGAGCAGACAGACTGAAAGACCAGGCAGACGACACAGAGAGACAGATAGAACAGACAGAAAGACAGACAAGACAGAAAGGCAGAACAGAAAGACCGACAGACAAGACAGAAATACAAACAAAACAACCAGACAGACAGAATAACCAGACCAACGGACAGACAACTAGGACAGACTGACAGAAGGGAAAGACAGACAGATAGACAGACAAGATTTTGAATCGGTTTGGTCAGGAAACTCATTCTGTGTGCTTTGGCATGAAGTGTTGCGAGGCAGAGGAGCGGAGAACATTGTGGACTCTTCTCAGTGATACCTGCAAGAAGTAAAAGAGACGCGAAAATGAGTGAAAATGGGCAAGATACATGCCCATTACATACGATTTTTAAACTTGTGTTAACGGATCCAGGAAAGGAGTTAATACCATCACAATGGACAATTCTTTAAGGAATTGGACTTCAAAGAAGAGCGCCTGCACAAAAAAGATGAAGTTGCCTCACCTGACTGCTATTGCTGAAGCTGAATTCCAGAAAGGATCAAGAAATATGTTTTACCGCAAGAGCTTTGACAGTGATGGGGTGCTACTTTCAGACTTTCTTAAAGTCATTCAACCATACAAAAATTCCAGACCCTGACTCAACACCAAGGGGCTTTTCTAAAGAAAAAAAGGAAACTATTGTGAAAAAGCCTTGCCCCAGGTTGCCATGTAACAGACGTCAGTTTTTGCTAAGACTTCAGGTCACAGCTCTTCTTGACTTGACCATCGATGAAGATGACACATACGAAAAAGCTCGACTTAGAAGGATATCTAGTTATATCCTCTTACTTAGGTTGGCCCCTATACCTATGTCTTCCTCTAGGACTGTGCTTGTTCATCACAATTCTAGCAGAGACTAATCGTACTCCGTTCAATCTAGCTGAGGGGGAATCTGAGTTAGTGTCAGGTTTCAATACAGAATATATGGGAGTCTGTTTCGCTTTAATCATACTATCCGAGTATGCCAGCATTCTTTTCATATCTCTATTAATTAGTGTAGTATTTGGAGGTATAAGCTTTCTTATATTCCGTCTGGTGGTGTACTTTTATCTTTGGAGACGTGGGTCTTGACCTCGTTATCGTTATTATAACCTAATATATTTATGCTGGAAAAGTCTCCTGTCGGTATCTTTAATATTCCTCTGCTTCCATTGAAGCGTCTATTAAGGGGGTTAAAAGTAAAAACCCCTGGTTGCATAATCAACCTTATTCTGGTTTCAAAACAGATGCTTTAATCGGCCAAGGAGTTTTATTAGACAATTTTTTCGTTTATATTAATAATAACTGGGATAAGCAGAAAATATGAGAAATACGCACATGTGAGAATTTGCCCTTGAAAAATATAGGGGTCTCCTACGGGCCGCACTCCAATTCATGTAAGAAGTAGATACATTGAGACTCAGGACCAAAACAAGGGTTGAGCAACAGAATTGAACTCAACACCTTGAAACTTGGGCTCAAATTTGAAGGGGAGGGATACAAGAATAAAGATAGAAGAAACAAGAGCGATCACCCCTCCTAACTTATTAGGAATAGATCGTAAGATAGCAAATGCAAACAGAAAATACCATTCTGGCTGGATATGGGCTGGGGTAACCAATGGATTAGCAGGAATGAAATTGTCCGGGTCTCCTAGATGATAAGGTCTAGCTAGGGAGAGAACTAAAAGAATGAAGACAAGGACTATAAATCCGATGGTATTCTTAATAGTAAAATAAGGGTTAAATGGTAATTTGACTAAGTTGAGGTTAATTCCAAGAGGATTATTAGAACCTCTTTGATGAAGAAATTAAAGGTGGATCATTGTTAAACCGGCCGCTAGAAAGGGGATGAAAAAATGGAAACTGAAAAATTGCGTCAGAGTGGGATTATCAACAGCAGATCCACCTCACAATCATTGTACTACATCATTACCAATATAAGGTACGGCAGATACCAAGTTCGTAATGACAGTAGGCCCTCAAAAGGATATTTGATCTCACGGGAGAACATACCCCAAAAAAGCAGCGGCTATTACAAGAAATAATAGGGCAATTCCAGTTATTCATGTCTCAAAATAATGAAAAGAACCATAGTACATTCCCCCGCCAATGTGAAAATAAATGCAAATAAAGAAAAAAGAGGCACCATTGGCGTGGATAGTGCGGAGCATTCAACCGTAGTTGACATCTCGGCAAATATGGGCCACTCTAGAAAAAGCCAAGTCTACTCTTGCTGTATAATGTTTTGCTAAAAAGAGCCCAGTAATAATCTGGATAACCAGACATAGACATAGGAGGGAGCCAAAGTTTCATTAAATAGAAATGTTAGCCGGTACAGGTAAATCCACTAAGGCAGAATTAATAATCTTAAAGGTAGGTTGTGTCTTTCGTAGAGATAAAATTTTATTTTCTAAATCATGGAATCACTAAATTATTGACCGCAAAGGCTTCTTATTTCTGTTCAAAAAATCAATAACTAGGAGAAGTGCTAAAAATAAGTACACCACTATGAATGAGTAGGCTAATATAGTAAGTCTATTAAGATTAAAATTGATGACCATGAAATCTGCAGGATAGAGATACCCCGAAGAAGAGCTGATAAATATATAATTCTTATTCAAAACTAGGAAAGAGAAGATAATTGTAGGGAGGACTCACATGAATGAGGTCAAATCAACAGCAAACTTTTCATTAGCTCTCAATGACGATACATAAATAAATATTACTAGGATCCCCCCTAAAAAGATTAAAAAAAGAATTAATGAAATTCATAGGCAGACACTCTTAAGCATAATACAAATCAATAGAGTTTGAATGAACAACGAGAGTGTAAAAGCAAGAGGATGATTCATCAGAAGCATAAATATGGAAATAACAACAATAGATCCTAGCATGTCAAAAGGTAGTTTAATAAAACTATTAGCTTTGGAAGTTAAAGATGTTCATAACTCTTTTGAAGACCGAGAGATCTCTCTAAATTCGGCTTACAAGACTGACATTATTTTTTAATTACTCAGTCGACCATAATTATTTATTTATCACTCTTTCTAGGATTATTAATCTTTTCTTCAAGAAAAAATCATCTTTTAGTAACTCTGTTGAGATTAGAATTTCTCATTTTTCTATCGTTCGGATTATTAATATATTCAAACTATATGAGAATAATTAACGCATTCATCTTTCTCAGAATCACAGTTTGCGAAGGAGCCTTGGGATTATCAGTATTGGTATCTTTAGTACGTTCATTAGGATCGGATCAAGTGCAGTTTCTAAATGAATAAGTGGTTCTTCACCTCAAGTTTAGTATATTTAACACTAATATACAAGTTAATATCAGAATTTCATTTAGCGTGAGGGAGCACTCTACTCACTTTAACTTCAGAAATTTTCTTCTTAATCGTTATTAGATTGAAGCCAAGCTGGCAATTAAGCTATAGAATTATTCTCGTAAGCTTGTTTGTTCTTTTATGATTAACTTTCACCACGCAGTCATTCATTCGAATTTATGTTTTCTTTGAGTGTTCTATAAATCCCACAATTATTTTAATTCTCGGTTGAGGTTATCAGCCAGAACGTCTACCCGCATCTTATTACTTCTTATTTTACACTCTACTATCCTCTCTACCTTTACTTTTCATAATTATTGCTCATATGAATGCTTATTCATCGTCCATTTTGCAATTTTGGGGAAATTTTAGAGACAAGATAGTTTTCTTGTTAGCTATTCTTTCGTTCCTAGGGAAACTCCCAGTCTATTTTGCACGCATTTGATTACCTAAGGCTTTTGTAGAATCCCCAGTTACTGGTTCTATAGTGTTAGCCGCCATCCTTTCGAAGCTAGGGGGATACGGCCTTTACTTGGAACAAGGACTAAACATTTATAGAGTAACAATATTGATAGGGGCCTGCCTAGTAGGCGGAATCTTCAGTTGCTAGATCTGCTTACGTCAATCCGATGTCAAATCTTTAATTACTTACTCCTCCGTAGCTCAAATATCATTCGTTATTTAAGGTATGCTTATATCTTGTACTTACACTAATATAAGATCAAGTCTTACAATGATATTTTATAGGATCTGTTCTTCTGGATTATTTTATTTAAGCTATCTTTTTTATGCGCGTATCTGAAGTCGTAGATTCTTTCTTACCCGTAGAACAATGTGTCATTTCCCATATTTGTGTTTTTGATGACTCGGTCTTAGTTTTTTCAATATAGGACTTCCCCCGTCACTCAACTTCTTTTCCGAAATATGTTTTTTATTTGTGTATTCAGTCGAGATTGGATAGTAGTAGCTCTATCCGGAATCTTATGTTTTTTCTAATCATGTTACTGCATCTATTTATACTCTAGCACTAGCCACGGGGAGAGATGATACTTCCTTAGCTGATTAGAGTATAGCTTAAAGGAATATTTAATCAGGAGAGCATATTTTATCCCTCTGCTTACTCTAATTCTCGTTTACTGTTATAGTTTCAAAAGAACATTAGTTTGTGGAACTAAAGGAGAACTATTTCTAACAGTATTCTTATATTTCGTATCAGGCTATATCTTATTAATTATAGGGGTAATGAGTATTTGTTGCTCATTCTCATTGTTCTTATCGGATGAAATTTATTTATTAAAAATATCCTTCTTGCATTTGGATTACCAAGTGTGTTTGGATTGGTTAGGACTATCATTTATTTTCTTAGTGCTTCTAATTTCTTCTCAAGTGATAATTTATTCTTCATACTATATAAGCGACGAAATTTTTCTAAATCGTTTCATATATATAAAGTTAGGATTTATCTCATCTATGGTTCTGCTATTCATATCTTCAGACGGATTAAGACTAATGCTAGGTTGAGACGGATTGGGGATTACCTCACACTTATTATTTATATTTTATAAAAACTACACTTCTTCTTCTGGAGGAATGATTACCATTCTAAGAAACCGAGTGGGGGATGTATTAATTTTATGGTCACTGGGGTTAATATTTTACTCTAGGAGCTGGGACTACATGTTTTTAAAATATTTCTCCCTATCAATCATACTCCTTTTTATCCTATCTTCTTTTACTAAAAGAACTCAATTACCTTTCTCTGCATGGTTACAAGCAGCTAAAGCAGCCCCAACCCCTGTCTTATCTTTAGTTCATTCATACACATTAGTAAAAGCCGGGATCTATTTGATGATCCGTTTGTCTCCCTCGTTTGAAGAGAGAGGTTGCTGCTTACTCGTTATCATAGGAGCCTTAACTTCCTTTTTCTCAGGGTTGGCTGCATTCGGAGAAAACGATTTAAAACGAGTAATTGCATTATCTACATTAAGCCAACTGGGAGTAATAATATTCTCCATAGGTTTAGGGCTTACGCTATTTTGTTACTTCCGTCTTTTTGCTCATGCACTTTTTAAGGCCCTTCTTTCTATATGCTCAGGGGTCGTAATCCATTCATTAGGTGTACAAGACATACGTCGACTAAGAGGGGTATCCAAGATACTCCCTTACACCAGCTACATTTTTTTAGTAGGTTCTCTGAGATTGATGGGATTTCCATTTTTATTGGGTTTCTTCTCAAAAGATTTAATTATCGAATCCTCAGAGGACCTAGGCATATTAATCGTTAGTGTACATATATTAGCTTCAAGTCTTTTACCGAGAACTTATTCTTCCCGAATCGCAACAATATGTTTATGTTCCTATAATTATAATTTAAGCTGTCAGTATAGGGATGAAGAAGGGGATTATCTAACTGCCCTCTTTGTTCTTTACTGAGGGACCGTTATAGGAGGATATTTCTTTTATTGATGTTTTCTGGGGGACGTAAGAATTATCTTAGATGCATCCGATAAAATTCTCCTTCTCTCTCTTATCAGAATAAGGGTGATATTACCTTACTCTATCAAATCATTCAGCTTGAGTCTAAGACATTATGTAAGTAGAATATTATTTTTACCATTTATTACAGGGCGGACAAGCTTTATACCACTAGCTATGGGTGAACTCCTTTATCACGAGGGCGATTTTGGCTGGGTAGATGAAGCGAGACCCTCACTAATCTATCAGAATAGCTCATGGGGTTCATCTGTATTTTCGTTCTTAACCTCCTCCCCATATAAGGTAATCATCTTAACTTCTTTATTATTTACACTATTTATATATTTCTATAGCTTACATACTAGACAGAAAGAAAAACCAAACAGACATACAAACCAGACCGATGGACTGACCAGACAGACACAAAGACTTGACGGACACAAAGACAAGATAGACAGACAGACAGACAAGACAGACATGCTGACAGAATAGACAGACAGACTATACAGACGGACAGAGAGAAAAGACAGACAGACGGACAAGACACACAGACAGACAATACAAACGGGCATACCAGACAGACGGGTAGACAGACTGGACAGGCAGGAAGAGTGGACACATAGACACAAAAAACAGAGAGACCAGAAGGGCCAGAGAGATCAAACAGACCAAAAATACTAGAAAGGTAGACAGATGGACAAAACAAACAAAAAGGCCAGACAGACGGACCAGGCAGACAGACAGACCAAATAGACTGGACAGACGAGACAGACCTGAAAAACAGACAGATCAGACAGACAGACAGACCAGACCAAAAAACAGAAAAGACACACAAACAGACCAGACAGACAGATCCGACAGACAGAAAGACTAAGCAGACAGACAAACAAGACAGACAGGCACACCAAACAAACCGACCAACTAGACAGACAGACAGGCAGCACAGACAGACAGACCAGACCAATACCAACAACATGTTCATCTAGACTGAGATTCACTTTAGTCTTTGTCGACTGATTCCATTCAACAAGTTCAATTTTTCTTTTCGATAGTGACCCCCTCATTTAATGTCTGGGGATTATCGGCAGATGTTCTGGTTGCAAATTTATAATTTTATCTTATTGAGGCCACTTTGGACTATTTTGGAACATGGGCACAAAATCAAGCAGACGGAATGGCAAGTAAAAAAAAACAATATTGTTGCCAATTTCATATATAAATTGGGGCCAAACTCTCGCCTGGCTTCTCAATACAAGAAAAAAGTGACAGTTTTTATCTCTCAAAGTTTGACACACCAATTGGTGTAACTAATCCCAACTTTGCCGTGATAACAAACACATCAAAATATACCAGATAAGACCAAGTGGAATTGAAAGGGGAACACTAGAGCTCTCTCTCTCTCTCTCTCTCTCTCTCTCTCTCTCTCTCTCTCTCTCTCTCTCTCTGTCCCTCTGTCTTTCTCTATCTCTCTCTCTCTCTCTCTCTCTCTCTCTCTCTCTCTCTCTCTCTCTCTCTCTCTCTCTTTCTCTCTGTTTTGGGATTATTGGCAGGGGTTCCGTCTGCAAATTTATAATTCTAATTAATTAAACACACTTTTGATATCTTTCAACATGGGCAATGAATCAAGCAGAATGACAGGCAAGTAACCAAAAAACCTTCTCATTTTGATTAGATTCGATGATGAAAACTCATCATTTTGATGAGAACTCTCTTTTCCATACAAGATAGAAGTGAAAATTTTGATCTTTCAAAGTTTGCCACACCAATTGGTGTAACTAACGCGAACTTTGCCGTGACAACAAACAGACCAAAACATACCAGACAAGACCAAGTGGAAATGAAAGAGAACACTAGAGTTCTCCGTCTCCCTGGGTCTTCCACTGGCATTCTAGTCCAACTTTCCTTATTAGAGCTTCCCAATACAGCACACAATCAATCTCACCCACTGAGTACAGCTACACAGGTGCATGGATGCTTAAGGCCGTGAATTGTTAGACCGTTGCTCAAGTGGTAACCATTTGCTATACCAACACCAGAAACATGTGTCATTTGCTCTGAGATTCAATTTAGCCCATTTCAACTAATTCCATTCAACACGCTCAAAATTTTTTTTTCAATAGTAACCCCCTCATAAAAGTTGTGGGGACTATTGGCAAGAGTTCCGGTTGCAAATTTATAATTTGAATTTCTTAAGCAAACTTTGGATATTTTTCAACATGGGTACTGACTTAATTTGACTGAACGGCTTATAGCCAACAAGCCGTTTCAAACTCTCACCCTAATAAAAAGCCCTAGTGCAAATAAAAAGAAACACTAGAGCTCTCTCTCTCTCTCTCTCTCTCTTTCCCTGGTTCTCCCACTGGTATGCTAGTTAATCTATCCGACAAACCAAACAGACTAGACAGACACAAAGATCTGACAGACAGACAGACTAGACAGACAGACCAGACAGACATACAAACAAGACAGACAGACAAGACACATAGACAGACAAGACAGACAGAAAGGCCAGATAGACCGACAGACCAGACAGACAGACCAGATTGACACACAGACCAGAAAGACTGTACAGACCAGACAGACCTGACAGGAGACAGGTAAGACAGACAAACAGACTAGACTGAAAGACAGAGAAGACACACAGAAAGACCAGACAGACGTATATGACAGACAGAAAGACAAAGCAGACAGACAAACCAGACAGACAGACGATACAAGCAGAGAAACCAGACAGAAAGACAGATAAGAGAGACAGACAGACATGACCGACAAGACAAATAGACAGACAGTACAGACAAACGGACTAGAGAGACAAAACAAGCCGAAGCAAAGACAGACCAGAAAGACCAGACAGACTGACAGACAGACTCAGAAACAGACAGACAGACAGACTAGACAGACTAGACAGACGCACAGACACAGACATTTATAGAAGGATTGGCAAACCAGACCAGACAGACGGACAGACTAGATAGACAGACAGACTGACAAGACAGACAAATAGATCATGCAGACAGAAAAACAGACCAGAAAGATTGACAGACAGAAAAGAAACACCAGACAGACAAGACAGACAGACACAAAGATACACAGATAGATAAACAGACCAAACAAATCAGACGGACCAGACAGACACACAGAAAACAGACAGACAGACAAGACAGACGAACAAACTAGATAGACAGACAGACAAGAAGGCAGAAAGACAGTCAAACCAGACAGACTGACAGACAAGACAGACAGACAGACCAGACATACAGAGAAACCAGACAGAACAGACAGATCAGATTGACAGACCAGAAAGACATATAGACAGACTAGAAAGTCAGACATATCGGACAGGACGACAGACAAAAAACACAGACAGACAAGTCCGAAGATCAGAGAAATAAGACAGACAGATGGCCAAGACAGATAGAAAGAGAAGAAAGACAGACAGACAAGACTGATAGACCAGATAGACTAAACTGACCAAACAGACAGTACAGGCCAGACAAACAGACCACACAGACCAAACAGACCAGATAAACAGACAAAGAGACAGAAAGAGTTATCAGATAGACAGACAGACGGACAGATAGAATACAAAAAAAACAGACAGACAGACCAGACAGACAGACAGACAGGCCGACGGATAGACAGACCAGACAGACCGAATAGACCGGATAGACTTGACAAAAAGACAAATTAGACAGACAGAGAGACCTGACAGACAGACAGAGAAACCAGACAGACATATGAACCAGACAAACAGACAGACAAGACAGATAGACCAGCCAAACTGACAGACAGACAAACAGAAAGAAGAACAGACAGACATATAGAAAGAAAGACAGACAGACAAGACTGATAGACCAGAGAGAACTGACCAAACAGACAGTACAGGCCAGACAAACAGACCACACAGACCAAACAGACCAGATAAAAAGATAAAGAGACAGAAAGAGTTATTTGATAGACAGATAGACAGACAGACAGAATACAAACAAACAAACAGACAGACCAGATAGACAGACAGACAGGCCGACGGATAGACAGACCAGACAGACCGAATAGACCAGATAGACCTGACAAAAAGACAAATTAGACAGACAGAGAGACCTGACAGATAGACAGAGAAACAGAAAGACATATGAACCGGACAAACAGACAGACAAGACAGATAGACCGGCCAAACTGACAGACAGACAAACAGAAAGAAGAACAGACAGACAGATAGAAAGAAAGACAGACAGACGGAAAGACGAACAGACAGAGCAGACAGACAGATAGTTCAGATATAGAGACAAACGAGACAGACAGACAGACCACACAGACAGATACACCAGGAAGCCAAACACGCGACAGAGATCAGACAGACAGATAGACCAAATAGACAGACCAAACAAACAGACAAACAAGACAGACAGGCAAGACAGACAGACAGACTAGAGAGACAGACAAATAGACTGACAGACACAGACAACAGACAGACCAGACAGACAGAGGGACAGACAAGACAGACAGACAGATAGACATACAAACCAGAGGGAGAGAGGGAGTAGACAGACAGACAAGACAAAAAGACAGGCAGACAGAGAAGACAGACCGGATTGACAGACGGACCTGACAGACAGACAGACAGACAAACCAGACAGACAAAAAGAAAAGACAGACAGACAGACCAGAAAGATAGATAGACTGCACACATAGACCAGATTGACCAGATAGAAGAGACAGAGAGACAGACAAACATACAGACACTACAGAAAGACAAACCAGAGTGAAAGACAGACGAGACAGACAAGCAAGACAAACAGACAGACAAGACAGACCGACAGACAAAACAGACCGACAGAATAGACAGACAGACAGAGACACTGACAGATAAGAATGACAGACAGACTAGACAGACCAGATAGACATACTTAGAAGACAGACAGATAGACTAGACTGGACAGACCAGAAAGATCTGAAAAACATATAGATCAGACAGACAGAAAGACCAGACAGAATGAGAGACCAGACACAAAGACAAACAAGACGGACAGACCAGACAGACGAACAGACAAGACAGAAAGACAGACCAGACTGTCAAAAAGACCAGGCAGACAGACAGACAGAGAGACTAACAGACCAGACAGAAAGACAGACCAGACAATCAGAAAGACGAATAGGCCAGACAAATAGACAAAGAGAAAGACAGAGAGATTAGACAGATGAGATAGACAGACAGACTAGACAGACAGACATAATGAACAAACAGACAGACAAGAAAGACAGATAGACCAGACAGACAGAGAGACGAACAGACCAGACAAACAGACAAAGAGACAGAAAGATAGATCAGAGAGATCAGATGGACAGACAGAAGACAGACCACACACACACACAGAGACTAAACAGACAGACCGAAGAGACAGACCAAACAAACAGACAAACCAAACCGACATACAAACCGACTGACTAGACAGACAGACAGACATACTGACAATAAGTCAGATAGACAAACTGACTAGATAAGACAGGGGACCAGATAGACAGACTGACAAGACAGACGGACAGACCAGAGCGGACAGACACACCTGACAAACAGACAGATTAGACAGACAGACGAGACAGAAAGACCGACCAGAAACAAAGACACACCAGATAGAAAGAATAGACAGAGAGACCAAACAGATCATAAAAACAGAAAAACAGACAGACTTGACAGACAGACAGACAAGACAGACGGAGAGACCTGATAGACAGACAGACTAGACAGACAGACAGACAGACCCGACAGACAGACAGACAGAGAGACAGACGGACCAGACAGACAAACAGACCAGAACTATTTTCAATTAGTCAACCCGTAGTCAACCTGCGTGTGTTCCCCAGGGAGAACCCTCCAACAGGTTGTCTCTAGGTTCAGCATTGTGGAGGGTAATGCATGGAGGGAGAGGTGTAGCTTAAATGGGAGACAGTAACAACGGCAATCAAAGGGGTAAAATTAACCCTGAGTGGGTTGTCCACTTAATTGGACAATCTGTCTTGGCTTTTTTCTACAATTGGCCATGACTTTGACTTTTCCCTATTGACAGACTGATCTGTAAGACAGACTGACAGATATGCAAGACATTTCAAACAGACAGACAGACAGATCAGAAAAACAAACAGATAAGACATACATAGAAACCTGACAGACAAACGAGACAGTAGGAGAGACAAGACAGTAAGATTGACCAAACGGAAAGACGGACGAACAGAAGAGACAAACAGACAAAGAGACAGACAGAGAGATCAGACAGATCAGATAAACAGAGACAAGACTGAGACACAAACCAGACACAGAGAGAGACCAGACAGACAAACCAGAAAGACAGAGAGTCCAAACAGGCAGACAAACTAGACAGAAGGAAAGATCTGACATACAGACAGACCAGACCGACAAACAGGTCAGACAGACAGACAGACCAGACAGAGAGAAAGACAGACAGGACAGACAGACAGACCATACAAATAAACAGACAAGACAGACAGACAGATCAGAGAGACAGCCAGAAAAGACAGATAGACAGACTAGACACACAGACGGAACGACAAGACATACAGACGGACCAGACAAAGAAGCAGACTAGACATACAGATTGACAGACCAGACAAACAGAAAGACAAGTCAGACAGACAAACCAGACAGACAGATATACAAGACATGCAGACAGACAGACAAGACAGACAGACACAACAAAGAGACAGACAGACAGACAGGAAGAGCAGACAGAGAGTCTCTCTGTGTTTCTGGTCTTTCTGCATGTTTGGTCTGTGTCTGTGACTTGTCCATCTGTCTGTCTGGTTTGTCTGATATATTTTTCTGTCTTGTCTTTCTGGTCTGTCTGTCTGTTTGGTCTCTCTGTTTTTGTATCTGTTCGTCTAGTCTGTCTATCTGTCTGGTCAGTTTGGTCTATCTGTCTCTCTATCTGTCTGTATGGTCTAATTTACCCTCTGGTCTATCTGTCTGTATGTCTGGTCAGTCTGCTGTGTCTGATGTATCTGGTATGCCTTTCTGTCTAGTCTGTCAATATGGTCTGTCTGTCTGTCTTGTCTGTCTATCTGTCTCATCTGTATGTCTAACTGATCTGTATGTCTGTCTTGTATTTCTGTCTGTCTGTCTAATCTGTCTGGTCTGTCTGTCTTTTGGTCTATCTGTCTGTATATAAAGAGAGAGACAGAGAGAGAGAGAGAGAAAGAGAGAGAGAGAGAGAGAGAGAGAGAGAGGGAGCTCTAGTGTTCCCTTTCAATTCCACTTGGTCTTGTCTGGTATATTTTGATCTTTTTGTTATTGCGGCAAAGTTGGGATTGGTTACACCGCTTGGTGTGTCAAGCTTTGAGAGATTAAAACTGTCACTTTTTTCTTGTATTGAGAAGCCAGGCGAGAGTTTTGCCCCAATTTATATATGAAATTGGCAACGAAATAGCTTTTTTGTCACTTGCCATTCCGTATGCTTGATATTGTGCCCATGTTCCAAAATTGTCCAAAGTGGGTTCAATAAGTTAAAATTATAAATTTGTAACCGGAACCTCTGCCGATAATCCCCAGACATTAAATGAGGGATTCACTATCGAAAAGAAAAATTGAGCTTGTTGAATGGAATCAGTTGGTGAATCTAAGGTGAATCTCAGTCTAGATGAACATATTGTTGGTATTGTTGTAGCACATGGTTACCGCCTGTCCGGTCTGTCTGTCTGTCTTGCCTGTCTGTCTGTCTGGTTGGTCGGTTTGTTGGGTGTGTCTGTCTGTCTGGTTTGTCTGTCTGTTTAGTCTTTCTGTCAGTCGGATCTGTCTGTCTAGTCTGTCTGTGTGTCTTTTCTGTCTTTTGGTCTGGTCTGCCTGTCTGTCTGACCTGTCTGTTTGTTAGGTCTGTCTCGTCTGTCCAGTCTATTTGGTCTGTCTGTCTATCTGGTCCGTCTGTCTGGCATTTTGTCTGTTTTGTCCTTCTGTCTGCCTTTCTAGTCTGTCAGGTCTGTTTGATCTCTCTTGTCTTTCTGGTCTCTCTGTTTTGTGTGTCTGTTTGCCCGCTTTTCTTGTCTGTCCAGTCTGTCTACCCGTCTGTCTGGTATGCCCGTTTGTCTTGTCTGTCTGTTGGTCTTGTCTGTCTGGTGTTTCTGTTTGTCTGGTCTGTCTTTTCTGTCTGGTCTATCTCTCTGTCATTTTTTGCCTCAGTTGCACCACTATACCACAGGAAGGGGTATCTGTTCTACCCAGTTTTTCACAGAAAATTGAATCAAGTCCCACACAAAAAGAATTGACTCTACCTTCTGAAAATGTAACTACAGCTGTTTCAGTTTCTTCAAACTCTTTTAATAAACTATTAAATAAAAAAAAACTAGTTCTTTTAACTGAAAGTAAGGAGCGACATTAAAACTTAAAACGAACAGAAATTACTCCGTATATGAAATGTGTTGTCCCCTCCGCAGTCCCACGCTCTTTACGCTAAAGTTTGACTCTTTGCCACAATTCTACTTTTTAAAACAATTACAAACTTTAGCGTAAAGAGCGTGGGACTGCGGAGGGGACAACCCATTTCATATACGGAGTAATTTCTGTTCGTTTTAAGTTTTAATGTCGCTCCTTACTTTCAGTTAAAAAAACTAGTTTTTTTTATTTAATTTCTGAGCGTTTTTGAGTTAATGCATGTTTGATTTTGGCTCTCCGCACATAAATTTGTTGAAATGAAATTAGTATATTAATTTTTTTTGGCTAAATGGCTTTCTCTTAGTTTTGATCAGACAATTTTGAGAAATAAGGGGTGGGGAAGGAGGCCTACCTGCCCTCCAATTTTTCGGTTACTTAAAAAGGCTACTAGAACTTTTAATATTCAACGAACGTTTTTATTAGTAAAAAATATACGTAACTTAAGAATTAACTTACGTAACAAACTTTTATATTCTTATATTTTTATTATGTGTACGAGGGGGTTTGTACCCTCGTTAATACCTCGCTCTTTACACTAAATCGTAAGTTTTGTCCCAATTCTTTAAGAATGACCCCTGAATCAAAAAGGCCGTAGAATAAATAGTTGAAATCACTAAAAATATTCTAGCATAAAGAGCGAGGTATTTATCTCCTCCTAAATACCTCGCTCTTTATGCTAAAGTATTTTTAGAACCCCTCATATGCGTAGTAATCTCTGTTCGTTTTAAATTTCAATGCTATTCCTTACTTTCATTTGAAAAAACGTTTTCATGTTTATTTTTTCATTGTTTTTTTTTTAATAGTAATGCCTGTTGACTTTTGGAAAAAAATGAGCATGGGAGGGGGCCTATTTGCCCTCCAATTTTTTTGGTCACTTAAAAAGGGCACTAGAACTTTTCATTTCCGTTAGAATGAGCCCTCTCGCGACATTCTAGGACCACTTGGTCGATAAGATGACCCCTGGGAAAAAAAACAAAAAAAAACAAACAAACAAATAAACACGCACCCGTGATTTGTCTTCTGGCAAAAAATACAAAATTCCACATTTTTTAGATAGGAGCTTGAAATTTTTGATAGAGTTCTCTGATATACCGAATGCGATGGTGTGATTTTCGTTAAGATTCTGTGACTTTTAGGGGATGTTTCCCCCTTTTTTCCAAAATAGGGCAAATTTTCTCAGGCTCGTAACTTTTGATGACAAAGACTAAATTAATTGAAACTTATATATTTAGAATCAGCGTAAAAATTCAATTCTGTTGATGTATCTTTTAGCAACAAAATTCCGTTTTTTAGAGTTTCGTTTACTATTGAGCCGGGTCACCCCTTACTACAGTTCCTTACCGCGAACTGTTTAAAAAGAAAATAATTCGGTATTTTGGGGCTTCTGACATTATTACTCCTTTGCGGAAGTTAGGCTCAAAATTGAAAAAGGATTATATTTTTTCTCTGGGCCCCTTCCACCTCTTAGTTTGTTTATTTTCCCGTTAGTTTTCACCTGTTTTCGCTTTATAGTTGTGTTATCTCTTAGCAGTTCTTTCGTTAGTTGAGTTATGGTTGTGGTATATATGTTTTATCGCTCGTATAGTTGTGTTATTTTCAAATTATACTCCATAATAGAGAGGCTCCGAACACCCAGCATTGTATATTAAGCTCTTAATTTGACATTTTTTTTCTAACGTGACCAGATTCGTCCTGCGCCCTTTTCATTGAATTTTTTCCCCCGTGGCATATTTCTCCAAGGAAAGATCCTCCCACATAGCCGCCTCTCTCAACCCTACCCCCAAAACCAAAAAAATCCCCCTGAAAACGTCTGTACACTTCCCAATAACCGTTATTATATGTAAACACTGGTTGAAGTTTGTAACTTGCAACCCCTCCCCTAGGGACTCTGGGGGAGTAAGTCATCCCCAAAAACATAGTTATTATGATTTTCGACTATGCTAAACAAAATGGCTATCTCAAAATTTTGATCCGTTGACTTTGGGAAAAAAATGAGCGTGGGAGGGGGCCTAGATGCCCTCCAATTTTTTGGTCACTTAAAAAGGGCACTAGAACTTTTCATTTCCGTTAGAATGAGCCCTCTTGCGACATTCTAGGACCACTTGGTCGATACAATGACCCCTGAAAAAAAAAAAAAAAAAAAAAAACAAATAAACACGCACCCGTGATTTGTCTTCTGGCAAAAAATGCAAAATTCCACATTTTTGTAGATAGTAGCTTAAAACTTCTACAGTAGGGTTCTCTGATACGCTGAATCTGATGGTGTCATTTTCGTTAAGATCCTACGGCTTTTAGGGGGTGTTTTCCCCTATTTTACTAAATAAGGCAAATTTTCTCAGGCTCGTAACTTTTGATGGCTAAGACTAAACTTGATGAAACTTATATATTTAAAATCAGCATTAAAATGCGATTCTTTTGATGTAGCTATTGATATCAAAATTCAATTTTTTAGAGTTTTGGTTACTATTGAGCCGGATCGCTCCTTACTACAGTTCGTTACCACGAACTGTTTGATTGAGTGGTGCAGAGACATTGGTTGACCAGAAACTTGAGAACAGCAAAATAAATGCGTGTGATGTAGTTTTAATCCCAGAAATAGATAACGCTCAGATGCCTTGTTTGACAACCAATCAGCCAAAAGAGAGTACCGATCTTAAAAGGGTAAAAGTGACGTCTAAAAAGGACCAAGATTTTCCTGTTATTAGTATAGATACACAGGATACGTTATTCAAGAATTTGACAAACCAACTGCAAGGAAATGAAATTAGCCTCTCGTCTCTATTCAAGGTGCAAGGGACGTCAGGACCACCTGATAAACAAGACAAATCTTCTTTTGGAAGGAAAGAACAAAACTCGCATAGTGGTACGATTTTACAACTATTTTGTAATTCTGTTGCATATATCAAGCTGGCCAATCCGCGTAAGAAAACCTCGGTGACTATCAAATGAAAGATTATTGCTAATCCGGCCCATACACAAAAAAACCCAGAGACTCTGCAAACATTTCTGGATAATATCAGATAAATCGCAAAAATCATGAGACTTTTCTTGGGTGGTGGTTGCACCAAGTTGTTCGAATATATACCTACTAATAATTAAAGTTCCAAATTATCATTCTATTGGAAATTAATTTCTTGTTTCTGCACTACATTTCTAATTGTTAAAGTTAGGCTAGTGGCAACTCAGAGCACTTACTTAATTTTGCTCTTTTTTTCTTAAATTTATGTGTTGTTCATTCGTTCCTCTTTAATATTTTCTTTTTATCTTGCAGTCCATTTTTTGCTACTATTGATTATAAGACTGCAGTGATCCGTTCACTCCACATATTTACTAAATTGATTATCAGACACTAAAATTACTGAGAAAAGTTAGCAAGAAATATAAATATATTATTTTGCAATGTCTGAAGATATTCCATAAATTAGAAATACCAACATAGGAGATAAACTAATATAAATTGTTGATGTTGTCAATGGCTATGATACAAGATTTTGGACTTGATTTGACCTAAAATATTGCTCTTTATTGAAGACGGTACCTTTTATGTGTTTATTCATGCTTGTGTTGTAAAATTACCGTAAAATAAAAACACAGTCAGTAAAATTGGTTAAATAAGGTAAAACTGGTAGAATAGGGTAAAGTATGGTACTCCTTAGGAAATATTGGGTTAAATTAGGGTTTTAGACTTGCCCTTTAGCTACAACACGAGCCTAGCATTTCTGTTTAATCTACACTTTCACATTTTAATAAAATATTTTGATAATTCTGATTTTGCTGGGCTTTAAAAAGATAATACTCCTTCATCTAGAGTTTCCTGAACTTAATTAACAGTCTTGTTCATCCCTTTAGTAATCTTGTGCCTAGGGTAACACCTCAGCACTTGGACACTGCCTGATTTCGGACATCCATTTTGCAAAAAAAAAAAAAAAATCCTTTGGAAGTAAAATTATATTAGCAATATTGTTTCTACATTTAAACCTAAGAAATATTACCCTAACAGCCTTATATTTTTAAATAACTGCATTCAGCCACATTTTTTATATCATTTACATACTATTTTCTTTTATTTATAAAAGCACCGAATACAATTATAAAAGTGGTTTGTAAGACTTCGATGACTTTAATTAACTAAGCAATGGATCATAATAGCAGAACTTTCAGTCACTTTCAGTCGTTTAGATCGTCTTGAACAGGATCTGCTGGCAAATATAGCTCCTTTCCTTCAGATTTTGATTCAGATGACTGTTTCTTTTCCAAAGCCCCCCCCCCTCCAAACAAAATTCCTGGATATGGGCTTGAGGATTATATATCAATTTCTACATCCAACCTCACTTCTTCTCTCCCTTAGAATTAATTCTGTATTTATTTCAAGACTGTTTCAAGACAACTGCTGAAACGCAAGGGCCGTTTAACTAGAATAAGAATTTCTTAATGACAGTGTGGTAAGTAACAGCAGATTGTTTAACAATTGGTTGAAAAGCGGGCTAATTCTTAGAAAAGGACACTGGAACTTTCGATTTCCCATTGACTGGTCCCTCTCCAAAGTTTAATCGACCATCCCTTCCACATGGAAAGCCTCTGGGAAAAAATAAATGAACAAATTTTAATTCTTTTAACCCTTATGGGTCTTTACTATAGGCAATGCTATACGATTGCCTCTGACAAACAGGAGAATAGGGTTTCCGTGGGGGAGAGTGAAATTCTTCACGGGTGTTATTTTCCTGGAGGGGAGGGAATCGTCGGCTCCCGGGGGAACGACGGCATGAACACAGGATTTCTCTCAGATGTAAAAATAAAAATAAAAAAGAGGATATTGATTTTGCTTTTGGCCGTCCCCGTTGTTAAAATCTAGATCATTTACATCCTTTTGATGAGGCAACTTTAATTTCTGAAGCAAATGACTTCCCACATTCTTTTAGGACGGCAATTGAAATTAATCAGTCTATAAATAGAAACCTTGCTTTCAATAGAGATACCGGAGATATTCCTATAAACCAAATTTACAATAACTTAAAATTAAATGATTCAAATAACGTTTTTTTTCTTCAGTTTAATTTAAGATCATCTGATCACACTTGTAATGAGAATTAGGTCAGTAGACATGCTGAGTCAATCAATAAGCACAGAATTCTTGCCCAATCTAATCCTTGATTAGTCTTTCATTTATTCTGGCTTGGTTTGTTTGATTCAGTCTTTCTTTTGCTCTTTTAAAAGTTGCTTCAAAAAGTTAGTTTTCCTTCTTTCTTTTTTAAGCACTGAAGACGGCTGACATTATCCTCGTTTTCTCGGCTGTTTAATTTTATAATTTTTTTCTTATTTGTCACATGACAATCCTGCTTATAGCCCTTTCTTCATTTAACAGCTCACAGAACTAATATAATTTTATTTCAGCTATTATTTCACCATTTCAAAATTATAATTTCCTGTACTCAAATACACTTTATCGTTCTGACAACAAGAGACAGGAGTCAGACAGACGGCTTTTCAAACCGTGTAATACAGCTATACACAAAACAAAATCATACCCAAACCTATTACTGCCAGCCTCTTCTTGCTTTTTTGCTGTGAAAATTGCAAGTCCTTGTAAAATATATCAGTAAAATGTGTAAGATACTTGTAAAATACTTAAAATATGGGTAGAATACGTAAAATACTGTAAAAATATGTTTTACGGTGTTCTATAAATTTACGGTAAAATTCGTAAAACACAAAATTTTACCGTGACCATTTTTACCAGCTACACTATTAGTTATTGCGTAAAGTAAAGTTTAACCAACTCTCTTGTCCAAATTTGTTGGAGAGAAAATTCACAGCTTTTGTGTTCAGATTTCTACCTAATCTAGCTTTGGATGAAAGCCTATCATGTAATATCTTTGTTATTAACGTTATTAAAAAAATATCAGTATAATATCAGCTACACTACATAACTGAGGCCATCAAGTTTAGTTTCTTCAAAGGTATGGGACTTGCGCGATAATTAGAAACCTTATCATTAAGAATTTTGGAATATTTATTCTAAAAAACTTGATGAGTAACACGGACGTATTATTTTTCTTTGGCTATCCACGAAACAACGTAGGTGCAAATCTGTATTATCCTTAACCAAGGCCAAATCTAGGGGGATGTTGGGGGCTTAACCCCCTCCCCCGAAACGCTTGTTTGACTCTTAAAAGCATAACAAAAATGCATATAAAAAAATCTTGATTTGTCTTTTAAAGTTTATTTTGTGTAAACCCCATTCCCCCTAAACAAGATCATGAATACGGCCCTAATTTCAGTAGCAGTTGGGCTGATCGACTTAAATTTTCGGAAATATGCTCCATGGGTCATTAGGACTTCGAATTTATGTGACGAAGAAGGTAGAGGTATGAACTTTGGCTCTTTTTGTAAAGTTTAACCAACTCTCTTGGTTAAACTTTACGTTTCTAAACTCTTACGTTTCTATCTTTTTGTAAAGTTTAACCAACTCTCTTGTCCAAATTTGTTGGAGAGAAAATTCACAGCTTTTGTGTTCAGATTTCTACCTAATCTAGCTTTGGATGAAAGCCTATCATGTAAATATCTTTGTTATTAACGTTATTAAAAAAATATCAGTAAAATATCAGCTACACTACATAACTGAAGCCATCGAGTTTAGTTTCTTCAAAGGTATGGGACTTGCGCGATAATTAGAAACCTTATCATGAAGAATTTTGGAATATTTATTCTAAGAAACTTGATGAGTAACACGGACGTATTATTTTTCTTTGGCTATCCACGAAACAACGTAGGTGCAAATCTGTATTATCCTTAACCAAGGCCAAATCTAGGGGGATGTTGGGGGCTTAACCCGCCTCCCCCGAAACGCTTGTTTGACTCTTAAAAGCATAACAAAAATGCATATAAAAAAATCTTGATTTGTCTTTTAAAGTTTATTTTGTGTAAACCCCATTCCCCCTAAACAAGATCATGAATACGGCCCTAATTTCAGTAGCAGTTGGGCTGATCGACTTAAATTTTCGGAAATATGCTCCATGGGTCATTAGGACTTTGAATTTATGTGACGGAGAAGGTAGAGGTATGAACTTCGGCTCTTTTTGTAAAGTTTAACCAACTCTCTTGGTTAAACTTTACGTTTCTAAACTCTTACGTTTCTATCTTTTTGTAAAGTTTAACCAACTCTCTTGTCCAAATTTGTTGGAGAGAAAATTCACAGCTTTTGTGTTCAGATTTCTACCTAATCTAGCTTTGGATGAAAGCCTATCATGTAATATCTTTGTTATTAACGTTATTAAAAAAATATCAGTAAAATATCAGCTACACTACATAACTGAAGCCATCGAGTTTAGTTTCTTCAAAGGTATGGGACTTGCGCGATAATTAGAAACCTTATCATGAAGAATTTTGGAATATTTATTCTAAGAAACTTGATGAGTAACACGGACGTATTATTTTTCTTTGGCTATCCACGAAACAACGTAGGTGCAAATCTGTATTATCCTTAACCAAGGCCAAATCTAGAGGGATGTTGGGGGCTTAACCCCCCTCCCCCGAAACACTTGTTTGACTCTTAAAAGCATAACAAAAATGCATATAAAAAAATCTTGATTTGTCTTTTAAAGTTTATTTTGTGTAAACCCCATTCCCCCTAAACAAGATCATGAATACGGCCCTAATTTCAGTAGCAGTTGGGCTGATCGACTTAAATTTTTGGAAATATGCTCCATGGGTCATTAGGACTTCGAATTTATGTGACGGAGAAGGTAGAGGTATGAACTTTGGCTCTTTTTGTAAAGTTTAACCAACTCTCTTGGTTAAACTTTACGTTTCTAAACTCTTACGTTTCTATCTTTTTGTAAAGTTTAACCAACTCTCTTGTCCAAATTTGTTGGAGAGAAAATTCACAGCTTTTGTGTTCAGATTTCTACCTAATCTAGCTTTGGATGAAAGCCTATCATGTAATATCTTTGTTATTAACGTTATTAAAAAAATATCAGTATAATATCAGCTACACTACATAACTGAAGCCATCGAGTTTAGTTTCTTCAAAGGTATGGGACTTGCGCGATAATTAGAAACCTTATCATGAAGAATTTTGGAAAATTTATTCTAAAAAACTTGATGAGTAACACGGACGTATTATTTTTCTTTGGCTATCCACGAAACAACGTAGGTGCAAATCTGTATTATCCTTAACCAAGGCCAAATCTAGGGGTATGTTGGGGGCTTAACCCCCCTCCCCCGAAACGCTTGTTTGACTCTTAAAAGCATAACAAAAATGCATATAAAAAAATCTTGATTTGTCTTTTAAAGTTTATTTTGTGTAAACCCCATTCCCCCTAAACAAGATCATGAATACGGCCCTAATTTCAGTAGCAGTTGGGCTGATCGACTTAAATTTTCGGAAATATGCTCCATGGGTCATTAGGACTTCGAATTTATGTGACGGAGAAGGTAGAGGTATGAACTTTGGCTCTTTTTGTCTCTGAACTAGCTGAAATTTTAATAGAGGGACCTTTATTAATTAAAATTTAAGGCGCAAAAACTTAAAACCTTGAAAATTCGGGGCGGGGATACGTTCTGAAAATATGAAAAGCATCTAAAAAATGGAAGTGCAACATCGTGAAAACAACCGTGCAAGGGGTGAGGGCATTAAGCAGAACGAGGTGATTAAGAATCGATGAAATATTGTACATATTGTACTTTTTCCTATCTCTTTCCTTACCTTGTATACTAGGCTAGTATAGTGACAATTCGTGAATATAGTGCCAAATTTTAAACATAGGGAAAAGTTGATTAATTAACAGGTTTACTAAGTGCCAATATTTTAAGTTTTTGGTGCAAATCTAAAGCGCTCTTGTATGGTTTCCCTAGTTAGACCATCATAGGAATAAGGAACTACTCCAGTTTTTCTCTGACTTTTTAAAATTGTAATACCTTGTCAAATTCATGGAATTTTTTTTTTAAAAACAATGCAATGCCATGGACAATAATGCTTCGTTTATCTTAGTTTCAGACTTTTGGGCTAGCATTGATATGGCTATGATAGAAGCCAATAAGCAAATAGAACTTGATCCAGCGGGTTTATATCAAAGAGAAGATTCACCGAAGTCACTACTGAGGAATGAAAAGGAGAAGAGTAGTGAAGGAGATGATGAAAGAGACAGTCAGTCATTGATCATAGAGCCAAATATAGCTGATCAAAAGTCAGCTTCAGTTCATCTTTTATTACCGAAAAATACTGTGGAGAGTCATCAGCCAAAAGAAGTCTTAGCAAAGAAAAACTTTCGGCGTATTGTTCCAGTGCTGGTGAAAAAACCTACTAGCCACGTTCGAACATTGCACTTTGATGATTCACCATTGAAAGGTACAACCGAAAATGAGAAAGAAGATCAGTTCCCTGGTGATAAATCAGCATCTGTGCCGTCTGTAACCTCAGAAACAGTGAAGAAAACTTGGGACGAGGGACTCCGTTCTCTAGTCAAAATTCCAGAAGAGGAACTTGTCAGTTCAGCAGCAAGAAAGAAGAGAAAAAAGAAGCCTTTTTCTACTAAACACAAACTCGAAGCCAAAAATAAAAAGCAAGACAACATTATTAAGAGTAAGTTGTTTAATTATTAGGTTCCTGACTTCGTAACTGCAGTTGAAGAAGTTAAATATACTTTATGTTTAATGTAATGGTTTAAAAACGCTTTTAATATTTATTCCAACCAATTCCGTTTCATCTTAAAATGAATTTCCTGAAATAATAAGCGTCTAATTCAGCCGAAGGAGTGATTGGATTTTAATGAAATTTCATATTTAGGAGGGCCTCGTAACTCGAATGTCTTATTTTAAATCCTGACGGGATTCAGTGTCATTGGGGGGAATGGAGGGGGGGGGGGTGGAAATTTTGGAAAAGGCTCAGAGTGGAGAGATCAAGATGAAACTTGGTGGGAAGAATAAGCACAAGTCCAAGACTGACATAACCGGACGGATGTGCTCTCTTTGGTGGAGTTTGGGGGGGGGGGGGTAGTTCGGAAAAATTAGAAAAATGAGGGATATGTAACTTACGAACGGATGATCAGATCTTAAGAAAATTTGATATTTAAAAGGGTCTTGTGCTTCAGCGCTCTTATTATAAATCCTGACCAGATCCAGTGACAGTGGGGTAGTTGGAGGGGGAAACCAGAAATCTTGGAATTCGTGAAAATTGAGTTATCTTATCTTACGAATGGGTGATAGGATCTTAACGAAACTTGATATATAGAAAGGTCTTATGTCTCAGATGCTCCATTTTTAATTCGAATTGGATCCGGGGACATAGGGTGTCGGAGGGGGGAAACAAATCTTGCAAACCGGAAATCTTGGAAAACGCTTAGAGTGGAGAGATCAGGATGAAACTTGATTGGAAGAATAAGCACCAGTTCTAAATAAGTGATTGACATAATTAGAACGGATTTTCTCTCTTTGGGGGAGTTAGGGGGGGGGGGGGTGTTAATTCGGAAAAATTAGAAAATTTGAAGTACTTTCAACTTAAGAACGGGTGACTGGATCTTAATGAACTTTGATATTTAGAAGGAGCTTATGTTTCAGTGCTCTTATTTCAAATCCCGACCAGATTTGGTGACATTTGGGGGAGTTGGAGGGGGAAACTTGAAATCTTTGAAAATGCTTAGAGTGGAGAGACCGGGATGAGCCTTGGTGGGCAGAATAAGCAAATGTCGTAGATATGTGATTGACATAACCAGACTGGATCCGCCCCATTTTGGGGAGTTAGGGGGGGGTCCAGTGCTTTGGCGAGTTTGGTGCTTCTGCACGTGCTAGAACGATGAAAATCGGTAGGCGTGTCAGGGGCCCGCACAAATTGACTTGTTAAAGTCTTTTTTAGCAATTCGACCACCTGGCGGGGGGGGCTGAAAAGAGAGGAAAAAATCAGAAAAATTAGGCATTTTTAACTTACGAGTGGGTGATCGGATCTTGATGAATTTTGATATTTAAAAGGTCCCCGTGTCTCAGAGCTCTTATTTTAAATCCTGACCGGCATTAAGCCTCTGATTTTCCTTTTAAATCAGTCTATTGATTGTTAGAATTTTGCTAGAGCTCATGCCATATGAGCTCTTGACTCTTCTGACCTCGTCACGAGTGACATATGAGCTCTTAGCTCTTTTTGTTTCAAGGTTATCGGAGGTAAAAGCTTTGAGGTTTTTTTCTCTTTTTTGACGATTTCAAAGCTTAGTGTTCAAAAATAAAGGAACAGTGATTAAACTTAAAACAGTGAAAAATTGTAATTATGTGTTGTTGTTTTTTTCTTGTGTTGTTTTCTTTTATGATGTTGATTTTGTTTTCCCTCTTTTTACTCCACTATCCTCACATCGTTGTGTGCTGTGGATTATAAATAAATTATTATGATTATTATTATTAGCATTGTCAGAGGAGAGATATCATACCACTAATAACCAGAATTGGGATTTTTAGTTGAGTTGGCATCAGAATTGGTGAAAATATAGGTATCACTAATATAAACACAGTTATTTATTTTTTTTAAAGTTAAAGTATATTATATATTATGCTAAGTATATAATGAATTAGAAAGGACAAAAGAATGATGTAAATATTTATCTTGATTCAATATGCAGATTTATTGAAAGGGTAAAAAACTAGGCGTGCATAAGTCATTAAAGAGGGTGTAAGTTATTATAGGGCTGCAAACGGTTTTGCTTCTGTCAATATTCAAATAAAATACGAACTTTCGTCTAGATTCTCGAAATATTTAAAATGAGCTGTTTTTAACTCTTTACATATCTTTTATACATCTAAGATCTATTTCTTCCTTACCTTTTTTTTTCTTTTTAGAAAGTAATAAGAAGCAAAAGGCAATTTCGAAGAAGATGCGGAACTCTTATGATGCTAACGTTTCTATATCGGAAAATGACGAGAAAAAATCAAAGAAAATAACAGATTCAACCATTAAGTTTGCCCAACAAATCGAAGATTCTTTACAAACCCCTTTAAAACAAGATGATGAGTTAAAGTGTAGTGAAGAATTAAATGGAGAAGAAGGAGGGAGCAAATGTGATGTCTCATGTGCTTCTTCAGGTGAAATAGAAGTAATTAGGAACTGTGATAATGTGTCTGTCGTAGCAGTTGAAGAATCAGTCCAACCCAAATTGCCGCTACTAGTTGAAGACAAAGTGGCCTGTTCATCTCATAGCAAACTTTGTAATGCAGCTGAACAAGTTCATCGAGTGTTTGCTTTAAACAGTATAGCTAAAGAGAAGTTAATGGATAGCTCTTCGTCTGTCCGTATTACTGAACCGCAGCAAAGCCGAAGCCTACCAATGAATGTAGAAAACCAACCAACTTTTTCTGAGCCGTTAGTGAATCGAGAAAAAGTGAACTCAGATTGTTTGACTTTAGTGAAACATACATTTGACCCTAGTGACTTTAAAACCCCTTCAAAAGATAGCAATGACTCGATTCCAGCAACACCAGGAAAATATACATTTTCTTCTGAATCTTCAAGCCCTTTTCAGTTATCGCTCACCAAAGGTTTCTCTTATTTACCTCTCTCATCAGAGAGTCCTTTTCTTGAAGGGCCCCCTGCAACTCCAAGACTGCTCCAAGAAACTCTTGATTCTAAGGGAGCGATGGGGTACACTTTAAACACTCCGAGGTTATCAGAGCTAAAACATGACACTTTTGCCTGCAATATCAGCCCTACACAGGTGCTCCTTAGTAATTGTTACCTATCATCAAGTGATAAAAATATTGATAATGGAAGTGAACTTAATCTTTTGAGAAATGAATCTCTTGACTCAGCTGAAAATGCTCTGATTAATATTGGTAGAGAGCTTGAAAAGGACACACCTATGAATGGACGCTCAGAATTTATTTTTAGCAAGAACGATAAAAGTGAAGGGCTGGAAAAACTTGTCCAAAATAGCCAGGCTAAGCATGGTGTTGAAATGAGAAAAGAAACTATTCATGCCTCAAGAATTAGACAGAATGAACCGATACAACCTTCAGAAATACTCTCCTACATCAAAAGCAAGAAGATTTAGTATATAACAAGGTAAGTTCTGGCAAAAAAAACAAAGTTGATCAAAAGTCTAGCCCTAGACCAAAGAAGAAACGTAAAAGGAAAGAAGAAACTAAAGCAAACGAAAAAAGTAAGAAAAAGAGAATGCTAAAATGTACATCAGAAATCGCTACAGAGGACCTAACTGAAAAAGATAAACCGACAAAAAAAGAAACATGTAATGATGTTGAAGTAGATGAAAAAACTTTGTTTACTCTTCATATCTCACCTATAAATATGATTGTGGATGACTTGGATTATTCCAGAAATACCAAAGAAGAATGTAAAGAAAAGGGTGAGCAGAAAACGGAGCTTCCCTCTAAGCGAACCACTAGATCTCGTTCATGTAAAGAGGAATTTGTGGAATTAGATTTAAACGCACAGCCAAATGTTCTCAGAAGTAAAGTTTGCCGCCGTGACAAAGCTGGTAGAGACTTGGATCTGTGTGAAGCCAATAGAAAAGCTGGATTTCGGGGTTTCTTGGGGTCTGGAGATTCTGCTGACTTTCCAATATCCAAAGCTAGCTTAATGAGCATGCCAGAAGCTGAAGTTTCAGGTTCAAATTTGCATTTTGAGTATACGAATTGTGAAACGGAGGCATTAAAGAATGACGTGTTTACAAAGAAAAATAATAAGAAAAGGACTCGGGTCCGCAAAGATAATGATAGTTATAGAAGAAAAGAGGAAAAGTCCGTGACAAAATCAGCTGGTCGAAAATCTACTTCTCTCCAATCGCAGGCATCACCAGTTTTATCTTTTTCAGGTGACTTTTCATCTTCTTGTGATCCCTCGTTCTGTACAGATTCATGGCACACGGAAGACCCTAACCTGGTTTCTGATTTAAGCAGTATAAGTCATTCCATTGTTAATACACCTAGAAAAAATGGTTCATACGATCAAGATAACAGTCAGAATTGCCAATCTGAAACATTAGCTTCTGAATGCAAAACCTTAATAGAAGGAAGTTCTGAGTGTGTTTCAAACTTGAGTGACATAACCTCTGCCATAGATAAGCAAGAGGAGATATCATCATCGAAGGTTTTTCAGCACACAGATGGTCCTTCACTGCTAGTGGATAACTTAGCGTCTTCAGATACCAAGGCATGTTGTCACCTAAAGGATGACAAATTTCCAATGCAGATGACTTTGTTTCCGGGTATCATTGAAATCCCTCTTGAGCAACTTCCTAGTTTTAATCTAGTAGATCCCAGAAATCTGCATTCCAAAAAAACTTTTGAATATGAGTATTTCTCTCCTAAACGACTGCGAAATATATTTTTGCCAGTCGAAAATCCAACTCCTAAAAATCTGTTGTATGGAAGAACTCGCTATCAAGAGTATTCGGCTGGAAACGGTCTTTCATCAATTGAAGTCCAATCTCCTGCTTTTTACAGAGATCCACATGCACTGCATGGCTCTCAGATGAGTGATATCCCTTCCGTTTTAAGAGAAGATAATCCTAAAGAGTTGCAGTAAGTAGTGCAAAGGGACTTTCAAGAACATATTATGATAAAGAAAGATAAAGCTTTCTCAGAAGATTTGGATCCTGAGACGTCTCGCCGCCTTTACATTGACTATGATAGCCATGGGAATGAGAGCTTAGTTTCAAAGAACAAGACTGTTAGTTCTAAAAGTAAAAGCAGGGAATCAGCAGAAAGTACAAAGCCATTAATGGCTTATACTCCATTCAGAACTAGTGTCAGCAAAAAGAAAGGCAATTCCATTAAAGTGAATAAGACAAGTTCTTCCTTGATATCTAATGGGGGCAGCTATGTGACTGTTTATCAAAAAAGGATGGCTTCAAAGCGAAAAAATGCCCCACCTTCCAGTTCGACCTCTAAAGTAAATTTAAACGTTAATTGGACGTGCGATAGACTTGTTCAACCTTCGTTTAAGGTCGTTGATATTCGAGGAGCTGAAGTTGAGTCTTCGGCACAAAACTTGCGCTCACAAGGTGACTTTCGTATACCTAAGAGGAACTGTAATTTAATAAACAAAACAAATTATAATCGTGTACACTCCAAAAAGTACAAAATCTCCCAAGGTTCCAGCAGCAAAGTAGACCTCGAAGAGTGTAAGTCCAAAGCTAATCATAACGAACTGACACTGTTGAATGAAACATGCATCAATGGTATGTCACTACCATCTCCTCTGAGAAAGATTCTGTCTCGTTTGTCGTCCCGAGATGTAGTGGTTGAAAGTTTTTGCCCAAGAGACGTCATTAAAGAAACCTTGAAAGGTCTTTCGCTTGAAAATACACTTGTTAGTGAAACTCCTGTGCCCACTTCTAAGATAATTTACAGTTCTAAAGGGGAACCTCCTAAAGTGGAAAACGCCAATTGTGAAACTTTTCAGTGTAGAAAAAACGATAGCACCCACTCTAATATTTTCGTTGACTTGAAAAACCAATTAAAAATATTAAGCAGCAATCCTTCTATTCCTCCGGAAAAGAGGAGAGTTCTTTTGAAATTATCTGTGACAAACGCTGAGCTATTTAATAGTAACTCTGTACCTAGTAAAAACATGAATAATTACAATTCAGAAGAAGTGCATCCTACAAAACCGAGAAAGGAAAGAACAGGGGATTTGTATGACTTTCTGTATAGTTAAAGATTTTTAGAAGTCTATTCTATCTTTCGAATGTATTATTCTATTGTTATTTTATGAATTTATATTCCCAGTATTGTTTATTTTTTCAAATACTTATTTACTCCAAATTCACAGCATATTTGAATGTGAACAGACAAACGTATTTAACTCGCTTAATTTTGTGCTTTTTGGTCTTAAATTGAATTACCGTAATTAAATGTCGTCAACCATTGAGTAGGTTTGTTTTTACATTTTTTTGTGTTTTCTGTAGTTTATTAAGCCAAAACAAGAAGATTGAAAAGCTTTTGCTATATAGAAAGATTTAATAAAATAAAATAATTCCTTTAGTTAAAAACTTTTATTTTTATTTTAATTAGTAAAAATTTAGCTATTATAAAATAAAACTGTTCTTTTTTCTTTTTTTGAAAGCACTTTCATCGTCTCTTAGAAAGGTTGTGTAGAGCATCACGAACTCTTGATAGAATCAGCCTAACATACAAAATAGATTGTCAAACAGTTCGTGGTAACGAACTGTAGTAAGGAGCGACCCGGCTCAATAGTAACCAAAACTCTAAAAAATGGAATTGTGATACCAATAGCTACATCAAAAGAATTGCATTTTAATGCTGCTTTTAAATATATAAGTTTCATCAAGTTTAGTCTTACCCATCAAAAGTTAAGAGCCTGAGAAAATTTGCGTTATTTTAGAAAATAGGGGGAAACGCCCCCTAAAAGTCATAGAATCTTAACGAAAATCACACCATCAGATTCAGCGTATCAAAGAACCCTACTGCAGAAGTTTCGAGCTCCTATCTACAAAAATATGGAATTTTGCATTTTTTGCCAGAAGGCAGATCACGGATGCGTGTTTATTTGTTTTTTTTTTTTGTTTTTTTTCCCAGGGGTGATCATATCGACCCAGTTGTCCTAGAATGTTGCAAGAGGGCTCATTCTAACGGAATTGAAAAGCTCTAGTGCCCTTTTTAATTGACCAAAAAAATTGGAGGGCACCTAGGCCCCCTCCCACGCTAATTATTTTCCCAAAGTCAACGGATCGAAATTCTGAGATAGCCATTTTATTCAACATAGTCGAAAAACCTTATAACTATGTCTTTGGGGACGACTTATTCCCCCAGAGTCCCCGTGGGAGGGGCAACAAATTACAAACTTTGACCTGTGCTTACATATAGTAATGGCTATTGGAAAGTATACAGGCGTTTTCAGGAGGATTTTTTTGGTTTGGGGGAGGGGATGAGAAGAGGGGGATATGCTGGGGGAGCTTTCCTTCGAGAATTTGTAATGGGAGAAGAAAATTTCCATGAAGGGAGAGTAGGATTTACTAGCATTATTTAAAAAAAAAACAATTAAAAAATAAAAGTGAAAAAGCTTTTTCAGCTGGAAGTAAGGAACAGCAATAAAACTTAAAACAAACAGAAATTATTACCCATATGAGGGGCTCACCTCCTTCTAATACCTCGCTCTTTACGCTAAAGTATTTTCAGTAATTTCAACTACTTATTCTACGGCTTTTGTGATTCAGGGGGTCATTCTTAATGAATTGGGATAAAATTTAAGCTTTAGCGTAAAGAGCGAGGTACTGACGATGGGGCGAATCCCCTCATATATGTAATAAAAACATGATAATACAAAAGTTCTTTACGTAAGCTAATTTATAAGTTACGTAAATCTTTTACCAATAAATGATTCGTAAAAAATTAAAAGTTCTAGTTGCCTTTTTAATTAACCAAAAAATCGGGGGGCAACTAGACTTCGTCCCCCACTCTTTTTTTCTCAAGATCATTCGATCAAAATTATGAGAAAGCCATTGAGCCCCCCCCCCCCAAAAAAAAAATATGCAAATTTCGTTTTGATTATTCCTCTGCGGAGAGCCAAAATCAAAACATGCATTGATTCAAAACGTTCAGAAATTAAATAAAAAAAACAAGTTTTTTTAACTGAAAGTAAGGAGCGACATTAAAACTTAAAACGCACAGAAATTACTTCGTATATGAAAGAGGCTGCTTCCTCATCAACGCCCCGCTCTTTACGCTAAAGTTTTTTACTGTTTTAAACAGAAGAATTGAGAGAAAGAGTCAAACTTTAGCGTAAAGAGCGGGGCGTTGATGAAGAAGCAGCCTCTTTCATATACGAAGTAATTTCTGTGCGTTTTAAGTTTTAATGTCGCTCCTTACTTTCAGTTAAAAAAACTTGTTTTTTTTATTTAATTCTAGTTAGAGACGAAAGTTACTCCATGTGGCTTGGACTATTGGATTTTGTTTATTTTTTAAACTTGTACAGTCAAGATGCGCCAGAAATCTTTGTCAAAATTCTTCTTCATAACCTCTAAAATCTAAAATGCAGACTTGCTTCCACCGGATTTCAACTGTGTATTTACTAGCGAATGTAATCATGGAGCTTTGCCTTTTTAAAATTCTGCTGTCAATTTTCTAAACGAAAACCTGTGACGAAAAACTTACTAAGTTTCATATAGCCTGAGGGTCTTCAAGACTTGCCTTATTAAGATTTAATTCTGCCTGAAAAGGGTTTTTTCAGTTCACGCTTTATCTTTATGATAACGACTTTCAATTGCAACCCTGGCCTTGGAAGACGGTATTAGTGATGGGCCTTGTTTGTAGATGAGCTAAATTCTGTAAAATTACTAGACGATCTATCCTAAGCCCTTCGCTTCTAACAAAAGGCAGGTGTAACTTTGGCTTGAAGATATTACCTTCAGGAGATAGTTGCTTGTTTTGCAAGTTTGAATATACAATCATTCCCTGTTACATTAACTTTTGCTCCTGCAAGAGAGAGCCTACTCCTACGCTCTGCCTCTATTTTCCACAGTTAACTTGTCAACACAATAATAATCTACGCATCGAGATATTGTCGAAACTAATTAAAAAAAAATTGCTAAGAATAAATCTAAGTTTTATTAACGTTATGAAAACGTAGCTATTAAATATTCGTCGACAACACACTTTAAATTTGGAGGATATTGAAGAAAGCTATCGTGAAATTGAAGTATTTATTTAGAAACAAATCTAGAAAGAAAAAAACCATTTAAGATCATGTACCGTCGTGTTCTTCTCCAGCTGTAAACGTTCTTTCTTTTTTTAACAATTTTGCTTCAAATTTGTTTCTTAGAATTCTTAAATTTGTTTCTTGTATCTTATAGCTAAGTCACTGTTAAACAGCGGTCTTCAGTGGAAGAAAAAATAACTCTCAAAAGACTAGTTTTTTTGAAGTTTATGATTTTTCCTATTGAAAGGGGCAATATTGTGAGCTAAAGTTATCCGATCCAATACCTTGAGAGGTTTCATTATGGTCATTATTTATTGCATATTCCTTTACTGTGCTGAAAATTGTTGCTTCTTTTTTATTGCGAGTAAATTGCACGAAAGTTACTGAATAAACTTGTCACTCCAAAAAAAAAAAAAAAAAAAAAAATCTAGAAGGGAAACAGAACGGAACAGAACATATTAGAAAATGGTAAGATTGGTTGAGGACGGTGAAACCTTCCATATAGTTTAAAAGGAAAGAATTTCTTATTAGAAATTACGAAGGGATTTCTCTATGACATAATTGGCTGGTCTCTGAACTTATGATCTCTTGCTTAGCTGTACTAATACTAAAATCATCATTTTCCTTCTTTTTGTTTTAATCTTAAACCATCGGTTTTATATCTTATTAGCATAAAACGCGTAAATCAGCTTTAAGTTGTCTAGTCCTTACAAAAGAAATGACGCTATTGCTATATTTGGCAATTAACTGTGTATGTTGCTGATGTTCTTGCCGAACTAGTTACAAGCGTGAGAGCCAATAAGAAGGATGAAATTAAAAAAAAATCCAGAAAACTAGAGCGAAATGTTTATAGATACGTGGACTTTTCTTTAGCTTAGACTTGAAAAGCTCGTGTTTTTTGAGTGAGTTGTTTAGTTTTAGCCTTTATCAAGCAAAGCAAGGTGGGTAATTTTTGCGCTTTGCTTCTAATGTGTGTAGAAAAACACCAAATTATTAGTTTGATGACTTAAAAATTCTGACAATGACTCATGAAAATCAAGTGTTCGTATACAATTGTGATATAACTGTTAGTAAATGAACAATAGAAAAAAAATGTAAAATGACAAAAAAATATCTTATAAAAAAAACAAAACGATCTAGATTTGGAACAAACTTTAAAGTTTGAAAGATTTCTTGCATAGAATTAAATTCATTATCAAAATAGTCTTTTAAGTTATTTTAACTCCCTTGATATCAAGAACAAATTGAAATTAACTGAAAAACTAATTTTAATATAGAAGTAAAGAGTGACATTAAAACCCAAAATACCCTGGATATGAATGGGGGCTGCCGCCCCTAAACTCCCGACTTTTTACGCTGAAATTAACATTTTTCTCCAAAGCTTCAAGAGTGGCAGTCTTAACACTAGAGCATCTTTATGAACAGCTTATTATTATAATTTTTTTTTGAATTAAAGACTTATTTGTTTGTGTTTGCTGTAAGCAATAGCCTAAAACTTGTAGTTCAAATGCTTCGAAACAGAACCGGTAAATAAAACACTTGCAATGACCAACAGACTATATTTGTCGCACTCTTTAGTGCTTTCAGTAAAACATCAGTCAAATGATACCGTAATCAACTTTGGGAGGAGGGCGGTGGTAATCCTTCGTGTACATTATAATTTCTGCTCGTTTGACCTGCAATATCACCATCTACTTTCATGTTATTAAAACAATTTTTGTATTAGCTTTTAAGTCACATAACATCGCAAGAGACTGTAAAAATTTGCTACTGTTTTTTTACTTGAACATTTAAATCTTGCCCTGTAAAATGAGAAAATGGCTTTGAATAGACGGAATATCTTATTCTGAGTCATATTTTATTTCTGAAAAACATTTTTTAGCTGAGTCAGGCAAAATTCATATCATTAAAAAGTGCAAGATCAATTGCAACACCGTGTAATCATGTAAGACGAGCCCTAGTGCTGGACAAATATACTTGCCCACGTCTACAACGCGCTAATGCTATGAAATGTGTACTAAAAGAAATTAATTTATTGTCAACAGTACAGTAATGAACTAAATGGTAAAACAATGGTAGCAAACAAGACATGACTAGAGATGAAAATATAGAAAGAGCGCACTCTAAATTCCAGGATTCTAAGAATATTGTGCACAATAATGTCTAGTCCATTAGTAACGAATGTGGAAGCAATACTTTATATCCTCGATTTTCACACTCATATAATTTACAATGTTATAATCCAAGGATGTTTTGAGGACTTAATTGTTTTCAACTTACTTCTAATGTAAAAGAAAAAAGTCCCGAGTTTCTGTTTTTTGAATGATACCAGCAGCATGATTTATTTTCACAAGAAAGGACTGTTTTCTAGATATATTTATCAATGAAGTTAGTTCCACTGTCGTCCCAGGTGCAATCAAAGTGACGTCTATGGTTCTGAAAAAGAATAAGGTTGTAAGTATACAATCACTTTCTAAGTTTGACAATATTACTCATTGGTTAATGCTTAGTTTTGAGTGTATGCATTGTGTAAAGAGAATGGCAAAAGTCTTTCAGACTCTACGAAAATGCTTGAGCCATGAAACCATTTTTGCCTTAACGCTTTCTATTACTACGTCTGGGAAATCTATGCCCTTTTCCATGATTGATTGAAAAAACAAGCAAAGTTTCTCTTATGGAAGTAAAGAGCGAAGTTGAAACTTAAATGAACAAAGATTATTGCTTTGTAAATTATGCAATAGCCTATATATCTGTAAAAAATAGCTAAAAAAAAAACTGGTTATTCTTATTTTCCAATATAGGTAGAATTTTAAAAACTAATGGTTTATGAAAACTGAAATAGCTGTGTTTTGTAGAGAATTATAATTGTATGCTTAAAAGCTATCGATACCATGGTTAGTAAAAGACTATTGAGAGTCTTACAAATTAACGTTTTATTTTCAGCATCCTCTAATTTTCTGCTCCTAAGAAAACTTCTTGTTCTTTTGGTGTTGGTTTTGTGTTTTCAGTAAAGCGCTAGTTTCTATAATTTTATCGAGTCAGGTATCACAAAATATCTATCAAGCATCACAAGTCAGTTTATTTGAGCGAGTTTTGAAGATAAATCTTGCGTAAACTAAAAATGTGAAGCAATAATTTGTGTTTGTTTTAGGTTTCAACTTCGCTCGTTATTTCCGCAAAATAAAAACCTTTCTTAATTATTCTCTCTATTTTATTTTTAATGAAAATACAATAAATTTATAATAAGGTCTTTATTTCCTTTAAGCGGTGTCAAAATGATTTTGTTGTTGTTCAAATACAATATTAAATCTATGTTTTATTTCCTACTTTCCCTAAAATTTCCCACAAGGTAAGTGCAATTATGTCAAACAGTTACGAATTATATTTAATTATATTAAATAATATTAAACGAATTATAATAAAATTATTTTATTAAGTATGTAAACAGGTTACGAATTGTAGGCAAGGAGCGACACGGCCCGATAGTAACCGAAGCTCTAAAAAACAGAATTTCGATAACATTTCACATCTCAAAAAATTGGCTTTTTACGCTGATTCCAAATGTAAAAAATTCATAAGTTTAACGTTACCCATCAAAACCTACGAGCCTGAAAAACCAGCATAACCTACCTTCAAATCCAGCATATCAGAGAATACTATGTCCTACAACTCTTATCTATAAAAATGTGGAATTTTGCATTTTTTTTTACCGGAAGAAAGATCGCGGATGCGTGTATATTTTTTTTTTTTGCTGTTGTTATTTTTTCTTAGGGATTGTCGCATTGAACCAATGACTCTAGATGATCGGGAGAGGAAGTAGAAAGTTCTAGAGCCCTTTTTAAGTGACCAAATAGAGCATAGGGCAACTAGCCCTCCTCATACGCCCCTTTTTTCCTCAGACGTCCGATCAAAATTTTTAGATAGCTTTCTGATTCAGAATAGCTGAAAGATCTATGAACTATATGTCCGTGGATGAAACGACCCTCTCCCAACAGTCCTTGGGGAAAGAGCTGTAACTTACAGAAGTTGCCCATTGCTTACATATAATATTTGTTATTTGGAAATGTATGGAATTCTTTTTTTTTGGGAGGGGGGTTTTCCAAGGAGAGAATTGTTCGTGGGAATGGAAGTTCACGGGGAACCGTGGAAAATTTTACCCGGGGGAGAAGATATCCTAGTATGATTTGATAAATGGAGAAAAAATAAATTTCTTTTCCTTTCAACTAAAAGTAAGGATCAACATTAAAACTTAAACCGAATGAAAATTATTGCATATATGAGAGGGACTGTCCCTTCCTCAACCTTCGCCCTTTACGCCAAAGTTTGACTTCTTGTCACAATTCTTCAAGAAAGCATGCTCAAAAACAAGGGCTGATAAATTTAAATGAGAATTATTTTTTCATATCATTGTCTCATATTTTCTTATATTTTAATTATTTTTAAAGAACTTCAAGACTTTAGCTTAAAGAGCGACTGTTGAGGAACGGGACGATGCGATAATTCTGTGTTTGTTTTAAGTTTTAATGTTGCTGCTTGCTTTCAGCTGGAAAAAAAACTTTTTTTTATCACAAAACTAAAGATTACAAGAAGTATGTTTCCACCTGTATCTTTGAGACTTTGCACATAAGAAATTTAATTATTTAAGAAAACTGAAAATAAATAAGTGATATTTTTCATTTGGCAAGTTTCTCTCAAAATGTGTTTTTTAGTTTTTGTTTACTAAGGGGGCATACAAGAGGGGGAATTTCATACCTCCGGTTCAGGGTTTTTGACATGGAGATTATAATGGCACCTTTGTTATGCTGCGCAGCCTTCTCACTCCAAAATGTGTAATAAGGCACTTTTTAATGGAGTTATTAAGACAAATCTATAAGATCCACGTAGAGAGGTAGTAGCTTTTAAATGTAGCTTCTAAAAGTATTTTTAAATTATGTATCTCGCAGCGATATTGTTGCAACATGCTAGCCTTGGCAGATAAAAATAATTAAAAATATATTATGATATGCATGCTAACCATACAAAAAAGGATATTCCATGTTTATCAGTACGAGGGGCTCAAGGCTTCTAGTTGAGCGTTTTAGAACATGGTAATGGATTGGTTGTCTTAGAATTTGCATTCTCTGGTATTTTGACCGTCTTTGAACCGAAATTGATGTCTTGCGAAACAAAATGGCAGAAAATGCCACTTTGCTATGGTACGATCTCTGTTGTTGTTAAAAAGAACATCATCTGCAGTTAAATGATCAACCATCTTTGTAGTCACTGCAGCATTCACGTTATGACCACCTGACGATTTATGAATAAAGACGGAACTCGCAGCAGTATTCAAAATATATTGTAAAGCTTGATCCGCATGCTGTCGAACATTTCTTCAAGGTGGAGAGGCCTAAAACTCCCTTTTTGAGCTTTAGACATTAACAAATCCATTGCTTATCTTAGAACTTGCATTTGCTGACATTTTAACCCTCTTTGAGCAAAAATTGATGTTTTGCGAAACAAAATGGCAGAAAATATCAATTTGCTGTGGCACGAACTCTTTCACCATTTTAAAGGTCGTCATCTGATGGTTATTGATCGTCAATCTTGGTAGTCACTGCAGTATTCATGTCATTACCAGCTGACGATTTAAAAATGACGATGGTACTGGCAGCAGCATTCACAACTAATTGTAACACTTGCTGTAGAACTATTCTTCAGGATGGGGAGCTGAAAAAGAAGTGTAATTTCCTATGGGGCAGGGAAAACAACTGCCCCTCTTAGACCTCAGTTTTCTCCCCTCCAGACCCCAGTCCATCCCCACTGGAAGATAGTTTCTTCAACAGTCATGTCAAAACTCAGATAAGCTTGCATAATTCAAGTATCAACAGAAACGGGTTAGTTTTCTTAAGTATATCTTTACCCTTATGGTACTATTGACTCACTTATCAGTTTTCACTGTCATTTTCACTTGATTTTAGAAAATTGGCTCCAATTTTGCCCTCTCCCCCAGGATTTTTACAAAATTATGCCACTGAGCTGAAACCACGTATTTAAAGTTTTAAGTCGTGACAAATCTATTGATTATCTTAGAATTCGAACTTCCTGGCATTTTGATCCTCTTTGGTAAAAAAAACTGATTTTATGTTCCTCAACATGACAGAAAGCGTTCCTCATGCCCCGTATCCCAGAGAGATCTTGCTATGGCAAGATCTCTTTTGTTACTTAAAAAGGTAATCAGTTGATGATGGGTTTTAAAGACCTTGGTAGTGCAGCATTTGTGTCATTATAAGCTGACGAACTATGAATAAACACAGAACCTATTGGGGTATTTACGGCATACTTTGGAGCCGTTTTGAAGATGGGGGTGGGGCTTAATACCTCCTGTTTAAAGTTTTAGACTGTACAAGAATCTATTGGCTCTATCAGAATTTGTATTCTCCGCATTTTAACTCTCTTCGGGCAAAAATAGGTGTTTTGTGGTACAAAATTGCAGAAAATGCCACTTCGCTATGGCACAAACTATTTGTTACTTTAAACAGACTCTAGATATTACAATTTTCTTTCAATTAAGCCCTCTGCTAACATTCTAAGTCCACTGGCTTAATCGCCCTTTGAAAAAAAAAGAAAAATGGAGACACATCATTACTTCCAATGCAAAAAAAGATTTCATTAGCTGTTAAATTTGGAGATTGTAATTTTGCTGTGCATGATTTTCAATAATGATGGCTCCAATGGTGCATTTTCCATGTTGGTCTGACGTGATTATCGAGGGGTTTCAGCTCGTTTTCGAAATTCCCATAAATTTAATTTTGTAATAAACTTTTACTTTTAAGATTAATCGAAATAATAGCTACCACTGAATGAAAAGCTGGATGAAAGTCAGTTGTCTTTCAGCAGTCTCAGCACCATTTTTGAGGTTTCGATTACTATATGCTATAATCCACATTATATAATCCATTATTCTTTACTAGCAACCGTGACAATTACTGCAGCCATGAATTTTTTTTGTTGTTGCTTTTTGCTTCTTTTAGCCTTTCGCGGAGAAGAAATTTAATGGCAAGTAGTAGTGCATAAACTGTAGACCAATAGTAGAAAAATCATTCATGAATTAATAAATAAATAATTTTATTCATCGAACAAGCCCTTGCTGGGTATTTCACTGTCTGGAGCATATTTTCATACATTTCACTGTATATTGCTGGGGAATTCTCAAGCTTTCTAATCCGCTAAGCTTTCTAAGCTTGCTAATCTTATACCATAGAAACTATATGTTGATTATCAATCTCATAGTTGGATAACGCTTAGTTAAAAATGAGTCCTAATATGGAATCATAGCACTAAATGACGTTGACGTGCGTGAATTTACTTCTAAATTAGGACTTGATTTCTAAACCAATCATTATTAAATTAACTGTGTGTTGTGTGCGCGTTTTTCCTTCTCTTTCGCTCGTTTACTATCTCCCTCTCTTTCTCTTCCTCTCTCTCTTTCACCCTTTCCTTTCTATCTCTGTATTTTTTTTCCTTCTATAATTTATATTCAAACACACTGGATGACAAATGAATCAGACATTTTGTCTTTAATATACCCAGATTGTCAAATATATATAAAAAAATTATCATTTTATTCTCTGGAAAAAGATGACGCTGCCTACTGACACCTCGTTAATTCAAAGTAAACTCAGAGTACTGTGTTCATATTTGCTAAATTAAGCAGTTTGAACATTTTTTGCTTAAGCTCCGTCATACTTTGTATCATCGTAAAAAAGTAGCGTATGTTCTTAAGTTTGTCGCGGCATTTGAGTTAGACGGCATTTTCCCCTTGTTTGGAAAATTGAAAATGCCTTTTTTTTTGTATTATTAGCCCTCATTTTCTTATTTCACGAAATAAAAAAATTCTTGAAAAATGGTATTTTCTTTATTTCACCCATTTATTTATTATCTCACATTGAATTTGTTATTCCTCTTCACAATCTCCTTATCATTATTTACTTCTTGGTATGTAATAATACTATTAGCGAGCATTACAAAGCGAAAAAATCTTAAAATTGATTGACCAGTTATTTTTCTTTTTCACACCGTAATACTATCATCTACAATACACAATACTGTAAATATCATCTACAGTACTATAATCATCTACAATAGAATAAAACAAACCTACCTATCCCTTGATTTCGAAACAAAGGCTTTTATTACTTATAGTCATGTATTTCAAAAAGCCAAAGATACTGAAATTTTGAATTTTTTTGAGATGTGGGGGGGGGGGGGAAGGCAAATTTGAAACAAACCGCTTTTATTTATTTCGATCATAGGCTATCTGAAAGTTTATTATACGTTCCAGTCAAAAAGGAATTATTTTAAACCGGAGAAATGTCCCCCTTTCTGCAGTATGTTTTCAAATTTTGCTTAAAAACAAACATAGAAATCATAAATCAAATTAAAAAAAAAAAAAAAAAAAAACTCAAAAAGTTAACTGACAAATGGCAAAAAATTTTGCAAAAGTTAAAAACGCAAAACAAATTGTTGTTATATGATCACAAATAAAATATCACAAATAACTGCTATGTAATCCACAAATAAAATCATTTTTATAGGCTTATGGCGTCTTTTATTTCAAAAGACCAAAAGCAGCGTTGGAACAATCTAATATGTTCAATGCTTAGCATTGAAATGCAATATATTTCAACGGTGAATACCAGCTAAAAGTCCGTTTGCTGTTGTTTTTTGACCTCTAAATTAAAGAGCAGGGTTGTGTTCTATCCCCCTTTATGTGTATCATTTTGATGGACTTCGTCTTAAGGAGCACAGGAAAGGCAATTGGAGACCATGGAATCAAATGGGGAGGAAGAACGCTCCTGGACTTAGATTATGCTGATGATTTAAGCATATTAGATGAAAGTGTGAGCAAAATGAATGAATTTTAGAGGTTTTACGAGTTCAGGGTGCTAAAATAGGCTTGAAAATTAATGTTAAGAAGACTAAGTCACTAAGGCTATAGGAATAAGTGAAGATGAACAGGTGACATTAGGTACCGAAAAGATTGATCAGGTTGGGAGCTTCAGTTACCTAGGTAGTATTATTAGTAAAGATGGTGGGAGCAGTGAAGATGTTAAAAGTAGAATAGCTAGGGCCCAGGGTGTTTTTTCACAGTTAAAAAAAGTTTGGAAGAATAGAAAGAAGTCTACAAACCAAGATTAGAATATTGAAAGCTACAGTGATGACAGTGGTCAAATGTGGCTCTGATAAGATAAGATAAGATTTATTCATCACGAAACACACATACAATATTACATTTTACTATTTCCCCAAAGGCTCTTTGGCCTGTAAAAAAGGGGAAAATGAACGAGCCACTTACTCAGAGAAGGAAAAAAATAATCACTTACTCACAGAGAGAAGAGCAAAAAGGAGAAGAGAGGAAAGTATAAATAAAATGAAAAACTATAGAAAACAAAACTAAATAGACTAATAGATTGAACAGACTAAATTAATTAAGTATATCTGTAGATAAAATAGACTCCAATGAAATAATCAAGAAATATATATGCATACATACACGCATATACACATATAAAAAGAGATAAAATAATTTCTAAGAAGCCAATGAATTTTTAATAATTTTTTTGAACAAACCGAATGAGTGGCACCTTCGAGCTGATTCGGGCAACTTATTCCATACAATGTAACTCGCAATTAAAGGATTAAAGTCTGACCTTACACAAGGAGTAAAAGGAACTTGAATATGATTTTCGGTATTGCGAAGCTTATAATTATTCTGATCAGAGGTGAAAGATGGCTGAACACTTAGGGGACGGGGGAGGTCACCATGAAGCTGAGAAAAAGTAAAACATGCACACGAAAGAATATACAGTGACTCGAGATCAAGTAATGGGATAACTCTTGAACGGTTAGTTTCCTTAATGAGGTTTCTAGCTTTATTATAAACCTTAGAAAGTGGTTTTAACAGTGAAGGAAAGGTTGACATCCATACTACGGAAGTAGGAAACGTAAGATCGGATCAAGGAGTGAAAAAGGATTTCCAAAATTGATCCGACCAGATAAACTAGAAATCAAGACAGGCAAGACAGACATACTGACCATACAGACAGACAAAAAGACCAGATAGACAGACAGACGAGAATGAAAAACACACCAGACAGAAATACAGACAGACAGACAGACAAGATATCCAGACAGATAGACACACCAGAAAGACAGACAGACCAGACAGAAAAACTAATTTGACAGACAAGACAGACAAGAAAGACAGACAGAGAGACAAAACGACAGACAGACCAGACAACCAAACAGACTATTAGGAAAGACAGACCAGAGAGACAGACAAACAAGACAGACATGCAAGACAGAGAGACAGACAAGACGAACAGACAGACCAAACACAGTCAGAAAGTCTGTCTTGTCGTTCTGTCTAACTAACTGGTGTGTCTGGTCAATCTGGTCTATGTGTCTCTCTGATCTGTCTGATCGAAGTGTCAAGACAGACAGACAGATTAGAGAAATAGACATACCATGCAGACAGATAGACTGACATATAGACCAAACAGACTTGACAAACAGACAGACCAGACAAACCGACACAAAGATAGACAAACCAGAAGAAATACAGACAGACAAGACAGAAAGGCAATTAAGACACTGAAACAGACCAAAAATGCCGACAGACTGACAGAAGAGAAACATAGACAAATAAGACAGAGAGAGAGACAGACAGACAGAAAAATAGACCAGACCGACAGGAAGAACAGATGGACAGAAACACAAGACAGAAACACCAGATTGACAAGACAGATCAGAGAGACCAGACAGACCAGACAGGCAGAGAGAAAAACTGGACAAACAGAAAGAAAAGACGGACAGAAAGATCAGACTGAAAAACAGACAAGACAGGCATACAACCAAGACAGCAAAATAGAAAAGACAGACAGACAGACCAGACAAACGGACAGACCAGACAGACCAGACGGACGGACAGACCAGACGGAAAGACCAGACATACAGACAGACAAGACAGACAGACAGACCAAAAAGACCAGACAGACAGACAGACAAGACAAACAGACAGGTTAGACAGACAAATAGACGAAACAGACAGAAAGTCCAGACAACCAGACACACCAAACACACAAACAGACAAGACCGACAGACGGATCGAACAGACAGCCAGAAAAGACAATAGATAGACAAAACAGGTAGAAAAAGCCAACAAATATACAGAAAGACGAGACAGACAGAGAGACCAGATGTACCAGACAGAAAGTTAGGCTGTCTGGACAGACAAGAAGAGTGGATAGACTGACAAACAAGAAAGGAAGACCAGAGAGACCACAAAGATTAGACAGACTAGACTGACCAAAAAGGTAGACAGAAAGACAAGACAGGCAGAAAGACTAGACAGACAGATATATCAGACAGACAAACAGACCAGACAGACCAAACAGACTGAAACAAAAGACAGACAAGAGAAATAGAAAAACTAGACAGACAGGCAGACCAGAAAGACAGATAGACAGACTGGACTGACAGGAAGAGTGGATAGACAGACACACAAGACGAAAAAACCAGAGAGACCAAAAGGATTAGACAGACAAGGGAGACCAGAAAGGCAGACAGAAAGAGAAGACAGATAGAAAGACCAGACAGACAGACAGACAAGACCGACAGACAAGACACACAGAGAGATAAAACAGACGGAAAGACCAGATAGACAATCAAGCCAGACAGACAGACAGACAGACTAGACAGACAGACAGAGCAGATAGACACACAGACTGGGCAGACGGACGGACCGGACTAACACAAAGACAGAAAGACATACAGACAGACGGACAAGACAGACTAGAAAGAAAGACAGGTCAGACAGACAGACCAACCGGATAGACGGGAAAACCAGACAGAAAGACAAACTAGACAGACACAAAGGACAGACAGACAGACTGAGAGACCAGACAGACATACAGAGAGACAGGAAGACCAACCACATAGACAAGGAAGACCAGAAAGGCCACACAGACAGACAAGAGACACAGACAGACAAAACTGACAGACAGACCAGACAGAGAGACAGAAAACCAGACAGACAGACACACAAGATACACAAACAGACCAGACAGACGGATTGACCAGACTGAAAGAGGGACCAGACAGACAAACGAGACCGACAAACAAACCAGACAGTAGGACCATACAGAATAGACAGACAGACAGAGTAGACAGACAGACAGACAGACTGATAAGATAGATAAACTAACAGACAGGCAGACAGACAGGCAGATTGACAGGACCAGTGGACAGACAAGACAGACAGGCAGGAGTGAGAGACAGACAGACAGACAGAGTATATAGACAAACAGACAGACAGAACAGACTGAAAAACAGGCCAGACTGAAAAGCAGAACAGACAGATAGAAGAACCAGAAAGACTATACAGAAAGACAGTTCTGGATAAACCAGACGGATAGATGGACCAGACATATAGAGAGACCAGATAGACAAGAAAAATAAACAGACCAGAAACACAAACAGAGCAGAGAGATAGACAGACAGAAGGATAAACTGAAAGACAGGCTAGACAGACCGACAACCCAGACAGGACCACAGATCAGACAGAAAACCAGACACATAGTCAACCTAAAAAAACAGTCACCCCAGACAGACCTGACAAACAGACAGATCAGACATACAGATAGACGAGACAGAAAAACAGACTAAACAAACAGATAGACCAGATAGACAAACGTACAGACAGATAGAGAGAAAGACAGACCAGAAAGACCAGATAGACAGAGAAACACAAACACAGACCACACAGACAGAGAGAAAGACAGAAAGATAGGCCAAACAGACCAGACAGACAGACAGAGAGACATACAGACAGTCTGGAAAGAGAGACAGACCAGACAGACAGAAAAAGAGACAAGACAGACTAGACAGACCGACAAAAAAACACACGGACAGAAAAGACAGACAGACAAACAGATAGAGAAATAAGAGATACAGATGGACCACACAGACAAACAGACCAGTCAGACAAAAAGAGCAGAACGATAGATGAACCAGACAGACTAAACTGACAAAACAGACCCCAAACACCAGACAAACAGATCAAACTAACCAAACAGACCAAACAGACCAGACAAACAGACAAAGAGACAGATAGAAAGACTGAGCCGACTGACAGACAGACAGAACAGACAGACAGACAAACATGCCAGAGAGACAGAAAGAAAGAAAGACAGACCAGACAGAGCAACAAGACAGGCAGACAGAAAGACCAACGGATAGACAGACCAGACAGACCGGATAGCCCAAACAGACCTGACAAACAAACGGATCATACAGACCAGACAGACCAAATAGAGAGAAAGACCAGACACACAGACTGACTAAACAGACAGACCAGACAGACAGACAAGACAGACGGACAGGCAAGACAGATAAACAGACCAAAAAGACAGACAGACAGACATACAAGCCAGAAATACAGACGGACTAGACAGACAAACCAGACAGAAGGACAGACGCACAGAGCAGACAGGCAAGACAGACAGACAGGCTTGACAGACCAGAAAGACAAACAAACAAAAGAAACATACCGACAAGATTACAAGACAGACAGCCCAGACGGATAGACAAAACTGACCAGACAGAAGAGACAAAAAGACAAACAAACAGAAAGACAGACAGACCCGACAACCATTCAGACCAGAGTGAAGTGTTTCTCAGTTAGTTAAAGCAACGGTCTAACTAGCCACGGCTTGTTTGTTATGTATATACTGTTGTGTTACGGCTATGACAAGTATGTATCTAACCATTCATAGCCTTAGGCATCCGTGCCTTAAGCGGTGAACATTGTGTATCCCATATTAAAAAGAAATATATTGTTGGTATTTATATATTGTGCAGGTCTACCGCTAGAGTAACAGTCTGACCATTCACAGCCTTAAGCAACTGTGCACCTTTGTAGCTGTACTCATTTGATGAGTGTGCATGTCTGTGGCATTGGAAACCTCTAACAAGGAGAGTTGACAGGCATACCAGTAGAGACCCAAGGTGAGCATAGAGAGACAGAGAAATCTGGCGTTCCCTTTCATTTTCACTAGGGCTTGTGACTAGATTTAGAGTTGTTAAGGGTTTGTTGGTTATAAGCCACTCAGTCTGCTTTATTTAGTGCCCATACCGAAAGATGTCCGAGGTGTGTTTAATTGATTAAAGTTATAATTTTGCAACCAAAACCCCTACCAATAATCCACAGACCTTATATGAGGGGGTATTTGTATAAAACATTTTTTATTGGGATAGAGGGTCACTATCCAAAACAAATTTTCGAGCGTGTTGAATGGAAGGAGCTGACATGGGCTAAAGTGAATCTCAGTCCAAATGAACAAGTTGTTAGCATTGGCTTAGTTTATGGTTTCCACTTGAGCAACGGTCTAACCATCCATGGCCTTAAGCATCCGTGTACCAGTGTAGCTCTACCCATTGGATGAGTATGATTGTGTGTTGAATTGGAAACCACTAACAAAGAAAGTTGAATAGCATACCAGTGGGAGACCCAAGGAGTGCGAGAGAGAGAAAGAGAGCTGTAGTGTTCCCTTTCACACCTTATCAGAGGGGATAACTATCAAAAAGAAAATTGTGAGCGTGTAGAATGTAAGGAGTTGACATGGGCTAAATTAAATCTCAGTCCAAATGAAAAAGTTGAAGGCATTTGCTTAGCACATGGTTACCACTTCAGCAACGGTCTAACCGTTCACGGCCTTACGCATCCCTGCAGCAGTGTAGCTGTAACCCTTGCCGATAATCCCCGCACCTTATATGAGGGGATCACTATCGAGAAGAAAATTTTGAGTGTATTGAATGGAAGCAGTTCAAATGGGCTAAATTGAATCTCAGTCGAAATGAAACATATTGCTGGTATTGATGTAGCACATGGTTACTGCTTGAGCGACGGTCTAACCATTCATGGCCTTAAGCATCCGTGCATCTGTGTGGCTGTACTCAGTGGATGAGTTTGATTGTGTGTGGTATTGGAAACCTATAACAAGGAATATTGGACTAGAATACCAGTGGGAGACCCAGGGAGACGGAGAGCTCTAATGTTTTCTTTCATTTCCGCTTGGTCTTGTCTGGCATGTTTTGGTTTGTTTATTGTTCTGGCAAAGTTCAAATAAGTTACACCAATTGGCGTGTCCAAGTTGTCTCATTAAAATGAGACAAGTTTTTGTTACTCGCTAGTCAGTCTGCTTGATTCATTGCCCATGTTGAAAAATGTCAAAAGTCTGTTTAATTCTTTAAAATTATAAATTTGCAACCGAAACACCTGCCGAAATTCCCAAGACCTTATATGAGGGGGTAACCGTCGAAAAGAAAAATTGAGCTTGTTGAATAGAAGCAGTTTACACGGGTTAAAGTGAATCTTAGTCTAGATGAAAATGTTGTTGGTATTGGTGTAGCACATATTTATCGCTTGAGCAACGGTCTAACCATTCACGGTCTTAAGCATCCCTGTGCCAGTATAGCTGTACTCAATGGATGAGTGTTATTGTGTGTGGAATTGGAAACCACTAACAAGAAAATTGACTAGTATACCAGTGGGAGACCCAAGGAGAGAGAGAGAGAGAGAGAGAGAGAGAGAGAGAGAGAGAGAGAGAGAGAGAAAGAAAGAGAGAGAGAGAGAGAGAGAGAGAGAGAGAGAGAGAAATGTAGAGAAAGAGAGAGCTCTAGTGTTCCTTTTCAGACCTTATATGAGGGGGCCACTATCGAAAAGAAAATTTTGAGCGTGTTGAATGGAAGCCTGCCTGGTCTGTCTGATTTGTATGGTCTCTCTGGTCCTTCTGTCTTGTGTGTCCTTCTGTCCGTTCTTCCTGTCTGTCCAGTCTGTTTATTTGTCTGTCTGGTCCACCATGCTGTTTTGTCTGTCTGCTTTTCTTGTCTTTCTGGTGTTTCTGTCTGTCCGGTCTGTCTGATCTGTCTGTGTGTCTCGTTTCGGCTGTCCTCAGACAAAACCTAGTATCTACATCTTAGTAAATGCCGAGAAAAATGTGAAAACGTTGTTTTTTATGCTGCTTCTTTATTCGCATGAATTTTAGAACAGTATAGTTATAGAAAAATAGCAAATATTTCACTGATTTCAACTATACTAATTACAAAGCCGTAGTCTTTTTCAAAACAAGTGAGAAGGTAGATACTAGGTTTTGTCGGTGTTTTTCTGGTGAGATCAACTTGAATTTCCAACGACAAAACCTAGTATCTACACTATTTGGAATTTTAAAAAAATCAGTATTTAAAGGTCGAGCCTTAATTAACATTATTTAATCACTTTTAACTTAAGAACGATTGAAAAGCTATAAATCTGAAAATCTATTCTTCTTCGTATGGGTATTCTTCATAGATGGTCCAGTCAGGAACATCTGTGACCTGAAGGTTCAGCCAAAATTGACATCTGTTACATGGTATCATGGGGCATAGTTTTTCACAATGGCTTCATTTTTCTTTAGAAATAACCCTTGGTGTCGAGTCAGGGTCTGGAATTTTCGTATGGTTGAATGACTTTTGCGGAGACTCTGAAAGAAGCACCTCCTCACTGTTGAAGCTAGTGCGGTAAAACGTATTTCTTTATCATTTCAGGAATTCAGCTTCAAAAATAGCAGTCAGGTGAGGCAACTTTATCTATTTTGTGCAGAATCTCTTCTTTGAAGTTCAATTCTCGAAAGAATTGTCCATAATGATGGTATTAACTCCTTTCCTGGATCTGTTAACACAAGTTAAAAATTCACCAAATTCATGTATCTTGCCCTTTTTTTCATTTTCACCTCGATGTTCTTGTGAATTCCGTCTGCTACGTTATGGGTATATCCCTTTGTGAGGTATCTCAGAATAATGCGCTCTGGCCCAAAAACTTGGTTGACTATTTGTACAAGGGCTGTGTATAAGACCCAGTTCTTGTTCTGGCCCGAACAATTTTCCATCTAGAGTATGAATGACGTCTCTTTCACTTGTTGCAGTGATCACTGAGAAGAGAGAGTCTACAATGTTCTCCGCTCCTTTGTCTCGCAACGCTTCATGCCATAGCATACAGAATGAGTTTCTTGTCCCAACTGATCCAGGATCTTTCGGGTTTACATTTGCAAATGTCTCGTTAAAAACTATCAAGCGACTCAAGAAAATTGAGTCTTTATTCCTGGGTTACTCGGGAAGTAGGATCACTTTTTGAAGGTCAACTGCAGACGTTTTTTTATCAGGACTGTCGTTTTCACTTGTATATTCCTGATTCTTGTGAGTAGCTTTCCTAGCCATGTCTAATTGCAGCAACCATTCGTCTCTGCATGAGCTATTTAGCTCCTGACCAGGCTCTTCATAATTTACGTCATCATCATTATTTCTCTCTTGATATTCAATTTGATTCATACAAGATCCCTTCAAATGAACTTTCTACTGGTATGTATCGTTTAATTGATATGGACAATCGTACACCAGTCCCCTATAATCAAGCTATCCGTCTAATGATTACTTCAGATGATGTTCTACATTCATGGGCCGTACCATCTCTAGGTATTAAGGTGGATGCAGTCCCAGGTCGACTTAACTAATCCAGACTTCTGCTGAATATGACTGGAGTATTTTATGGTCAATGTTCTGCAATTTGTTGATCTGGACATAGTTTTATACCTATTGATATTGAAGCTCTTGGAGAAAGAGACTTTTTAAAGTGACTTGAGTTACAAATTTCATAGGGTTGCTGAAGGTCAAGCGGTAGCCTCTTAAGTTCTCAAATAATACCGGTTCCTTGAGGTATGATCTTCCTTGTCTCTATAGCTCTATTATGAGCTATTATAACTATAGTTTTTTTTCTTTATCAATCACATTTGGTTTCTTCTTCTAATAGCTTTTCTAATCAAACTTTTTATTTGAATTGAAAATGATAATAAACCTCTTTTCAGTATTTGATCAGACTTCCTCTTTTCTAACTAACTGATTAAGAATACTGACACCATTCCTATTTATAGTGATATCTTTTTGATTAATCCCATCACGACCTCAATTCTTAGTTAAGAGAGTTTTAATGGGATTAGATCGGGAGATATCTCTCCTTATAGGCCCGAATAGATTTGGTGCTAGTATCCTGGTTATTTCCCTTTTCTTGTTTATTTTATTTAATCATTTTATTGGTTTATTTCCTTATATTTTTACTGCTACTAGACATCTAACGGTTACTTTAAGACTCGCAGTTCCCCTTTGAATCTCTTTTATCATGTATGCTTGAATTAAGGAAACTACAAATGTTTTGATAACAAATGATTGAAATATGATTCGGCCTATTACACTCTCTGTCCGGCTTGCGGCCAATATGGTTGCCAGCCATCTCCTATTAACTCTTTTAGGGGACTCTGGAAAATGCCTATATTACTACAATTGTAGTGTTCTCGCAAATTGTCTTATTAAAACTAGAATTCTCTGTAGCTATGATTCAATCTTATGTTTTTATTACTCTAAAATCTCTCTAGGCAAGAGAATAATGAATCAATTAAATCAACCCTATCATCTAGTTAGCGTTAGACTTTGGCACTTAGCTACAGGCATAGGGGCTTTTGCAATGACTTCAGGACTTGTCAAGTGATTCCATTCTTTTGAAAGAATGCTCTTCTTTACGGGATTGGCCACAATCGTATTTGTTTCATATCAGTGGTGACGAGATGTATCGCGAGAAGCTACTTTTTTTTATAATTTTATTTATTATTTCTGAGATTTTCTTTTTTGTTTCTTTCTTTTGAGCATTTTTTCACAGAAGCTTGTCACCTAATATTGAAGTTTGGGCCTTATGACCTCCAATTGGGGTAGAAAGCTTTAATCCATTTCAAATGCCCCTGCTTAATACTAGTATCCTTCTGGCTTCGGGAGTTACAGTAACTTGAGCCCACCATGCCTTGATAGAAAATAATTTTGATCAGTGTCTCCAGGGATATCTCGTTACTGTGTCTCTAGGATTATGCTTTTCATTTCTACAAGGATTGGAGTATATAGAAACCTCTTTCAATATTGCAGATAAAATCTATGGATGTACATTCATTTTAGCAACAGGTTTTCATGGTTTGTATGTGCTTATTGGTACTAATTTTCTTATAATTTGTATTTTACGTCACACTAAGTGCTACTTCTCACCCCAACATCATTTTGGGTTTGAGGCTGACTAGCACATTGTTGATGTTGTATGATTGTTTCCTTATCTTTCTATCTACTGATGAGGGGAATAAATCTTCCTAGTATAAATATTATACTTGAACTCCAATTGAGGGATCCTCTTAGGGAAAGACAATTATTTTAATTTGATTGAGAATTCTTATACTTGTTTTCTAGTATGCTAGTAGACCCCAAAAACATCAATAAAAGAAATATCCTCCTATAACGGTCCCCCAGTAAAGAACAAAGAGGGCAGTTCGATAATTAAATCTTTTGAGAAGAAACCCGATAAAAATGAAAATCCCATCAATCTTAGAGAGCACTCTAAAATAATGTAGCTGGTGTAGGGGAGTATCTTGGATACCCCTCCTTTTCGACGTATGTCTTGTACACCTAATGAATGAATTACGACTCCTGAGCATATAAAAAGAAGAGCCTTAAAAAGTGCATGAGCAAAAAGACGGAAGTAACAAAATAGCATAAGCCCTAAACCTACAGAGAATATTATTACTCCTAGTTGGCTTAATGTAGATAGTGCAATTACTCGTTTTAAATCATTTTCTCCAAATGCAGCCAATCCTGAGAAAAAGGAAGTTAAGCCTCCTATGATAATGAGTGAGCAGCACCCTCTCTCTTCAAACGATGGAGACAAATGGATCATCAAATATATCCCGGCTTTTACCAGTGTGGATGACTGAACTAAAGATGAGACAGGGATGGGGGCTGCTATAGCTGCTGGTAACCATGCAGAGAAAGGTAATTGAGCTCTTTTGGAAAAGAAGATAGGATAAAAAGGAGCATGATTGATAGGGAGAAATATTTTAAAAATATGTAGTCCCAGCTCCTGGAGTAAAATATTAACCCCAGTGACCTTAAAATTAATACATCCCCCACTCGGTTTCTTAGGGTATTCATTCCTCTAGAAGAAGAAGTGTAATTCTTATAAACTATAATTAGTAAGTATGAGAAAATCCCCAATCCGTCTCAACCTAGCATTAGTCTTAATCTGTCTGAAGATACGATTAGCAGAACCATAGATGAGATAAATCCTAACATTATATATATGAAACAATTTAGAAAAATTTCGTCGCTTATACAGTAAGAAGAAAAAATTATCACTTGAGAAGAAATTAGAAGCACTAAAAAAATAAATGATAGTCGTAGCCAATCTAAACACACTTGGTAATTCAAATGCAAGAAGGATATTTTAATAAATAAATTTCATCCGATAAGAACAATGAGAATGAGCAACAAATACTCATTACCCCGATAATTATTAAAATATATCCTGATACGAAATATAACAATACTGTTAGAAATAGTTCTCCTTTAGTTCCACAAACAGAGGGATAAAATGTGCTCTCCCGATTAAATATTCATTTAAACTATACTCTAATCGGCTAAGGATGTATAATCTCTCCCCGTGGCTAGTTCTAGAGTATAAATAGATGCAGTAACAGGATGAGAAAAAACATAGGATTCCGGATAGAGCTACTACTATCCAATCTAGACTGAATACACCGATAAAAAATATATTTTGGAAAAGAAGTTGAGTGATGGGGGAAGTCCTATATTGAAAAAACTAAGACTGAGTCTTCAAAAGTATAAAGATGGGAAAAGAGACATTGTTCTATGGGTAAGAAAGAATCTAAGACTTCAGATGCGCGCATAAAATAGATAGCTTAAATAAAATAATCCAGAAGAACAGATCCCATGAGATACTATTATTAGAATTGATCTTATATTAGTGTAAGTACAATATCTAAGAATACCTAAAATAACGAATGATATTTGAGCTACGGAGGAGTAAGCAATTAAAGATTTTACATCGGATTGACGTAAGCAGATCCAGTAACTGAAGATTCCGCCTACTATGCAGGCCCCTATCAATATTGTTTCTCTATAAATGTTTAGTCCTTGTTCCAAGTAAAGGCCGTAGTCCCCTAGCTTCAAAAGGATAGCGGCTAACACTATAGAACCAGTAAATGGGGCTTCTACATGAGCCTTAGGTAATCAAATGTGTGCAAAACAGACTGGGAGTTTCACTAGGAAAGAAAGAATAGCTAACAAGAAAATTATCTTGTCTCTAAAATTTCCCCAAAATTGCAGAAAGGACGATGAATAAGCATTCATATGAGCAATAATGATGAAAAGTGTGACCAGACAAACCAGACAGACAGACGAGACAGACCAGATAGACAGACCATACAGACCAGACCAGACAGACAAAACAGACAGAAAGACAGACAGATATACAGACAGACAGACAAAAAGACAGACCAGACAGACAGATAGACCGACAGACCAGTCAGACCAGACAGACAGACCAGAAAGACAGACAGATCAGACAGACAAACAGACTAGACAGACAGACTGACAACCATACAGCAAACAGACAGACAGACAGAATAGAAAGACAGAAAGACAGATCCGACAGACCTACAGACCAGACAGATAGCCAGAAAGATCAGAAATACAGACATAAAGATGAGACATACAAACAAGACAGACAAATGGATCCTTCAATCAACTGTCTACCAGATGCAAGTGACGGAACGATGCAATTTCGCAATGGTAGACAGACAAACATATTGCTAGAAAGACCAGAGGGACCAGACAGGCAGACACACAGACAGACAGACAGACTAGACACACAGACAGACAGATCGGACAGACAGACCAAACAGACCAGACAAACAGACAAACGAACAGAGAAACAGACAGACAGACAGACACACAGAAAGATAGACCGAAAGACAGACGTATAGACAAATAGACAGACAGACCAAATATACCAAACAGACTGACAAAAAGACATACAGAAAGACAAACCAGACATACACACCAAACAGACAGTCAGAAAAACAGACAGGCTAGACAGACAGGACAGACAGACAGACATACAGACAGACAGAACGACAGACCAGACAGACTGACGAGACAGACCAGATAAATAGACCATACAGACCAGACCAGACAGACAAAACAGACAGAAAGACAGACAGACAGACAGAAAAATAGACAGAAAGACAGACCAGTCAGACAAACAGACTAGAGACCGGACCAGACAGACAAAACAGACCAGACAGACACACTGACAGACAGACAGACAGACGGACAGAAAAGAGAGACAAAAAGAAAGATCCGTCAGACAGACAGACAGAAAGATCAGACATGGTTTTGTCCTTCTTTCTGTTTAGTTTGTTTGTCTGTCTGCTCTGTCCGTTCGTCTGTCTGTCGGTCGGTCTGTTTGTCAGTCTGTCTCGTTTGTGTGTCTTGTATGTCAGTCTGTCTTGTCTAGTACCTCTGGTTTGTTTTGCCTGTCTGTCTGTCTGTCTGTCTGTTTTTTTGTCTGTCTGTCTGTCTGGTCCGTCTGGTCTGTCTGTCAATCCGTCTGTCTGTCTAACATTGTGACATTGCAACGTTGCTTAACTTGCATCTGGAAGACAGTTGATTGGAAGATCTATTTGTCCGTCTGGTTTGTATGTCTGGTCTTTATGTCTGTATGTCTGATATTTCTGTCTGTCTGTCTGGTCTGATTGTCTGATCTGTCTTTCTGTCTTTCTTTTCTGTCTGTCTGTCTGTTTGTCTGTCTGTCTGTCTGTCTGTGGGTCTGTCTTTCTGTCCGTCAGTCTGTGTGTCTGTCTGTTTGTCGGTCTGTGGGTCTGTCTTTCTGTCCGTCAGTCTGTGTGTCTGTCTGTTTGTCTCTCTGTCTCGTTTTTATGTCTGCTCTCTCTGGTCAGATCGGTCTGTCTGTTTGTCAGTCTGGTGGTTATTAAAAACCTGGTGGTTATTACACCATATAATTTAGGCTAGTAAATTTATGTATTTTAATTCTTTCAAAAATATTTCTAATAGTAGGTCTAGGTTTTTCCAAGGTTGCAATATGGCATAAGTAGTTAGGAGTTATAATTAAACCCCCCGTATTATATCCGTCCAACTTTCTGTTGGACAGACTATCTGTCTGTCTGACAGACAGACAGACCAGACAGAGAGACAGATTGATAGACAGACCATACGAACCAAACAGACAAACAGACTGGTTTGTCTGTTTGTCTGTGTCTTATCTATCTCTATGTCTAGTATGTCTTTCTGTCGGTCTGTCTTGTCTGTCTGTCGGTTTGCCTCGTCAATCTGTCTGGTTTGTCTCTTTCCTGGTTGTCTGTGTGTCTGGTTTATCTTTTTGTCTGCTCTGTCTTTCTGTCTGGGATGTCTGTTAGTTTGTTCCGTCTGTATGTCTGTCTGGGCTTCCTGGAGACCAGACAACACACAGAGACAGACTAAAAATACAAACTGGAAAGAAAAACCAGAAAAACAGACCAGACAGAAAGAGAGATGAGATAGACCAGAGACAGACAGACTAGAAAGAACAGACAGACCAGACAGACAGCCAGACAGACGGGACGGGAAAGACCAGCTAGACCATACAAACAGACTGATAAGACATAGAGACAGACCAGACAGAAAGACAGACTAGAAAAAGAGACAGACTAAACAGACTGGACAGACAAAAAAGACAGACCGACCAGACAGTCAGACACACAGACAGACAGACAGACAGAGAGAAAAGAGACATCAGAAAAACCAGATCAACAGACAGACAGACACACAGACCAGACAGACGCACAGACACAGAGCAAGACAGATAGATGGACCAAACAAACGAGACAGACAGACACATAGACAGACAAACTACACAGTAAGAAAGACCAGGTAGACTGAAAAACAGACTAGAGGGATAGACAGACAGACCAAACAGACTAGACAGACAGACAAAAAGACATACAGACAGACAGACAAAACAACCCGGACAGACAAGACAGACACACAGACAGACATACAGACAGGCCAGACTGACAAACAGACCAGACAGACTAGACAGACAGACAGACAGACAATTAAGACAGACTGACAGAGAAGACAGACAGACAAACAAGGCAGAAGGACAGAGAAGTTAGACAGACCGACTGACTAGACAGACAAACTACAAAAAGACAGACAAACAGACAAGACAGACAGAAAGAGCAGAAGCACAGACAAACATGACGGACTAAAGTGACAAAACAGACCGCAAAGACTTTACAAACAAACCAAAAAGATCAAACAAACAGACAAAGAAACAGACAGAGACACAGGCTGACCAAAAGGACAGACAAACATAAAAGAAAGACAGACAACCAGACAAGAGAGACAGACAACACAAGCAGAGAAAAATACCAACGCATAGACAGACCAGACAGACCAGATAACCAAAAAAGACCTGACAAACAGACAGATAAGACAGATCAGTTAGAAAAAAGACCTGTCACACAGACTGACTAAACAGACCGACAAACTAGACAGACTAGACAGACGGACAGGCGAGACAGACAAACAGACCAAACAGACAGACATACAAACCAGATATCCAGAGGGACTACACAGACAGAAAAGACAAATAGATAGACACACAGGGCAGACAGACCAGACACACAGACAAGCTTGACAGACAGGTAGACTTAATAGACCAGACAGACAAAGAGACAAGAGAAACAAACTGACTAGATTGACAGACAAACATACCAGACGGAAAGACCAAACCGACCAGACAGAAGAGACAAAAGACAGACAGACAGAAGGGACCGGACAGACAAGACAGACATAAAGACCAAACAGACAGAAAGACTAGACAGAAAGACGGACCAGACAGACAATAAGACAAGACTGACAAATAGAGCAGACAGACAGATTGACATACCAGAAAACAGACAGACATACAGAGAAACCAGACAGAACAGACAGACGAGACAGACAGACAATCAGATAGACAGACCAGCAAACAGACAGACAGAAGAACAGGCCAGACAAACAGACAAAGAGACAGACAGAGAGATTAGAGTGATCAGACCGGCAGACGGCAAGACATATAGACAAACCAGAGAAGCAGACAGACAAGACAGACAGATAGACCAGACAGACACATAGACTAGACTGACTGGACAGACAGGATAGACAGACAAACAGACTGACGAACTGACCAGAAAAACAGACAAATAGACAGACAAAGAGATCAGACAGATAAGAGAGACAGACAGACAAGACGGATAGACAGACAGACAATACATACAGACAGACAAGAGCGACTGACTGGACAGACAGACAGATAAAACAGACGGACAAACCAGACAAACAGACAGACCTGACAGACAGACAGATTTTACAAACAAACAGGTCAGAAACGACTGAAAAAGTAGACAGACAGACAGATCAGACCGATAGACAGACAGACTAGGCAGACAGACATTGGGACAGACCAGATAGACAGACCATACATATCAAGGTGACCAAACACACCAAACAGACCAGAAAACAGAAAAAGAGACAGACAAACAAAACAAACAAGACAGACAGACAGTCATACAGAGATTCTGACAAAATACAGATAGAAAGACAGACACAAAGAGCAGAAAGACTGAGAGACAAGACAGACCCATAAATGGACTAATTAGACAGACAGACAGACAGACAGAATGAGCAGACAGACAGACAGGCTAGACAGACCAGACAGACAGACGGATTAAAGTGACCAAACAGACCAAACAGACCAGAAAAAAAGACAGACGAGAGAGAATAGACAGATCAGACAAACAGGCAGACAGGACCGACAGAAATACCCGACAGACAGACAGACTAGACAGACCAGAGAGAC
>NC_088863.1:35864739-35927812 GCF_032884065.1 Artemia franciscana
TTATCTTTTTGTTTGTTTTGTCTGTCTGTTTGGTCTGTATTTCGGGTTTATATTCTTGTCTGGTCTGTCTGTCTGTCTTATCTCTTCTGTCAGTCTGATGTCTCTGATCCGTCTGTCTGTCTCTTTGATTGTTTGTCCGGTCTCCTAGTCTGTCTGTCTGCCTGTCTTTATGGTCTCTCTGGTCTGTCTAGTCTGTCTGTCTGTCGGGTATTTCTGTCGGTCCTGTCTGCCTGTTTGTCTGATCTGTCTATTCTCTCTCGTCTGTCTTTTTTTCTGGTCTGTTTGGTCTGTTTGGTCACTTTAATCCGTCTGTCTGTCTGGTCTGTCTAGCCTGTCTGTCTGTCTGCTCATTCTGTCTGTCTGTCTGTCTGTCTAATTAGTCCATTTATGGGTCTGTCTTGTCTCTCAGTCTTTCTGCTCTTTGTGTCTGTCTTTCTATCTGTATTTTGTCAGAATCTCTGTATGACTGTCTGTCTGTCTCTTTTTCTGTTTTTCTGGTCTGTTTGGTGTGTTTGGTCACCTTGATATGTATGGTCTGTCTATCTGGTCTGTCCGAATGTCTGTCTGCCTAGTCTGTCTGTCTATCGGTCTGATCTGTCTGTCTGTCTACTTTTTCAGTCTTTTCTGACCTGTTTGTTTGTCAAATCTGTCTGTCTGTCAGGTCTGTCTGTTTGTCTGGTTTGTCCGTCTGTTTTATCTGTCTGTCTGTCCAGTCAGTCGCTCTTGTCTGTCTGTATGTATTGTCTGTCTGTCTATCCGTCTTGTCTGTCTGTCTCTCTTATCTGTCTGATCTCTTTGTCTGTCTATTTGTCTGTTTTTCTGGTCTGTTCGTCAGTCTGTTTGTCTGTCTATCCTGTCTGTCCGGTCAGTCTAGTCTATGTGTCTGTCTGGTCTATCTGTCTGTCTTGTCTGTCTGCTTCTCTGGTTTGTCTATATGTCTTGCCGTCTGCCGGTCTGATCACTCTAATCTCTCTGTCTGTCTCTTTGTCTGTTTGTCTGGCCTGTTCTTCTGTCTGTCTGTTTGTTTGCTGGTCTGTCTATCTGATTGTCTGTCTGTCTCGTCTGTCTGTTCTGTCTGGTTTCTCTGTATGTCTTGTCTGTCTGTTTTCTGGTCTGTCAATCTGTCTGTCTGCTCTATTTGTCAGTCTTGTCTTATTGTCTGTCTGGTCTGTCTTTCTGTCTAGTCTTTCTGTCTGTTTGGTCTGTATGTCTGTCTTGTCTGTCCGGTCCCTTCTGTCTGTCTGTCTTTTTGTCTCTTCTGTCTGGTCAGTTTGGTCTTTCCGTCTGGTCTGTTTGTCTGTCAATCTAGTCAGTTTGTTTCTCTTGTCTCTTTGTCTGTCTGGTCTGTTAAGTCTACCTGTCTGTCAAGCTTGTCTGTGTGTCTGGTCTGTCTGCCCTGTGTGTCTATCTATTTGTCTTTTCTGTCTGTGTAGTCCCTCTGGATATCTGGTTTGTATGTCTGTCTGTTTGGTCTGTTTGTCTGTCTCGCCTGTCCGTCTGTCTAGTCTGTCTAGTTTGTCGGTCTGTTTAGTCAGTCTGTGTGGCAGGTCTTTTTTCTAACTGATCTGTCTGATCTGTCTGTTTGTCAGGTCTTTTTTGGTTATCTGGTCTGTCTGGTCTGTCTATGCGTTGGTATTTTTCTCTGCTTGTGTTGTCTGTCTGTCTGTCTGGTCTGTCTTTCTTTCAGTCTGTCTTTCTTGTCTGGTTGTCTGTCTTTCTTTTATGTTTGTCTGTCCTTTTGGTCAGCCTGTGTCTCTGTCTGTTTCTTTGTCTGTTTGTTTGATCTTTTTGGTTTGTTTTTAAAGTCTTTGCGGTCTGTTTTGTCACTTTAGTCCGTCATGTTTGTCTGTGTTTCTGCTCTTTCTGTCTGTCTTGTCTGTTTGTCTGTCTTTTTGTAGTTTGTCTGTCTAGTCAGTCGGTCTGTCTAACTTCTCTGTCCTTCTGCCTTGTTTGTCTGTCTGTCTTCTCTGTCAGTCTGTCTTAATTGTCTGTCTGTCTGTCTGTCTAGTCTGTCTGGTCTGTTTGTCAGTCTGGCCTGTCTGTATGTCTGTCTGTGTGTCTGTCTTGTCTGTCCGGGTTGTTTTGTCTGTCTGTCTGTATGTCTTTTTGTCTGTCTGTCTAGTCTGTTTGGTCTGTCTGTCTATCCCTCTAGTCTGTTTTTCAGTCTACCTGGTCTTTCTTACTGTGTAGTTTGTCTGTCTATGTGTCTGTCTGTCTCGTCTGTTTGGCCCATCTATCTGTCTTGCTCTGTGTCTGTGCGTCTGTCTGGTCTGTGTGTCTGTCTGTCTGTTGATCTGGTTTTTCTGGTGTCTCTTTTCTCTCTGTCTGTCTGTCTGTCTGTGTGTCTGACTGTCTGGTCTGTCTGTCTTTTCTGTCTGTCCAGTCTGTTTAGTCTGTCTCTTTTTCTAGTCTGTCTTTCTGTCTGGTCTGTCTGTATGTCTGATCAGTCTGTTTGTAAGGTCTAGCTGGTCTTTCCCGTCCCGTCTGTCTGGCTGTCTGTCTGGTCTGTCTGTTCTTTCTAGTCTGTCTGTCTCTGGTCTATCTCATCTCTCTGTCTGTCTGGTCTGTTTTTCTGGTTTTTCTTTCCAGTTTGTATTTTTAGTCTGTCTCTGTGTGTTGTCTGGTCTCCAGGAAGCCCAGACAGACATACAGACGGAACAAACTAACAGACATCCCAGACAGAAAGACAGAGCAGACAAAAAGATAAACCAGACACACAGACAACCAGGAAAGAGACAAACCAGACAGATTGACGAGGCAAACTGACAGACAGACAAGACAGACCGACAGAAAGACATACTAGACATAGAGATAGATAAGACACAGACAAACAGACAAACCAGTCTGTTTGTCTGTTTGGTTCGTATGGTCTGTCTATCAATCTGTCTCTCTGTCTAGTCTGTCTGTCTGTCAGACAGACAGAGAGTCTGTCCAACAGAAAGTTGGACGGATATAATACGGGGGGTTTAATTATAACTCCTAACTACTTATGCCATATTGCAACCTTGGAAAAACCTAGACCTACTATTAGAAATATTTTTGAAAGAATTAAAATACATAAATTTATAGCCTAAATTATATGGTGTAATAACCACCAGGTTTTTAATAACCACCAGACTGACAAACAGACAGACCGAACTGACCAGAGAGAGCAGACATAAAAACGAGACAGACAGACAAACAGACAGACACACAGACTGACGGACAGAAAGACAGACCCACTGACCGACAAACAGACCGACACACAAACTGACGGACAGAAAGACAGACCCACAGACAGACAGACAGACAGACAAACAGACAGACAGACAGAAAAGAAAGACAGAAAGACAGATCAGACAATCAGACCAGACAGACAGACAGAAATATCAGACATACAGACATACAGACCAGACATACAAACCAGACGGACAAATAGTTCTTCCAATCAACTGTCTTCCAGATGCAAGTTAAGCAACGTTGCAATGTCACAATGTTAGACAGACAGACGGATTGACAGACAGACCAGACGGACCAGACAGACAGACAGACAAAAAAACAGACAGACAGACAGACAGACAGGCAAAACAAACCAGAGGTACTAGACAAGACAGACTGACATACAAGACACACAAACGAGACAGACTGACAAACAGACCGACAGACAGACAGACAGACGGAAAGAAAGAGAGATAGATAGACAGACAGACAGACTGGACAAACAGAAAGACAGAAACACAGACAGATCGGACATACAGGACAAACGGAAAGAAAGACAGATATACAGACAGAAAGACAGAAAAACAGACCAGACAGACAGACAGACCAGTCAGACCAGACAGACAGGGCCAGACAGACATAAGAGACTAGACGGACAGACTGACAGACAGACAGACAGATCAAACAGACCAGAGAGACCAGAAAGACAGACTGGACCAGACAAACAAAACAGACTAGACAGACAGATTGACAGAAAGACAGACAAACAGACAGAAAGACATATCAGAGAGACGAACAGACAGACCAGACGGACAGACAGAAAGATCAGACAGACAGACATACAGATCTTACATACAAACCAGACAGACAGACAGATAGACGGACAGAAATACACACAGAAAGACAGATCAGACAAACAGACCAAACAGACAGTCAGAAAAACAGATAGGCCAGACAGGCAGGCAGACAGAAAGACAGACAGACCGACAGACAGACCTGACAGACAAACCAGACGGACGACCGAACAGACAAACCAAACAGACCAGACAAACAGACAGACGAACACAGAGAGAGAGACAGACAGACACACAGACATACAACAGACATAAAGATAGACGTACAGACAGATGGAAAGACAGACAGATCAAACACGACATACAAACCAGACAGAAGGCCAGACAGACCAGACAAACAGACCAAACAGACAGTCAGAAAAACAGACAGGCCAGATTGACAGGACAGACAGACAGACAGACAGACATACAGACAGAGAAAACGACAGACCAGACAGACTGACGAGACAGACCAGATAGACAGACTATACAGACCAGACCAGACAGACAGACATACAGACAGACAGACAGACAGACCAGACAGACAAACTAGACAGATGGACATACAAACAGACAGACCCGAAAGACAAACAGACAGATCGGACAGACAGAAAGACAGACAGACCAGAAAGACCAGACCAGACAGACAAAACAGACCAGACAGACAGACGGACTGAGAAACAGACAGACAGACAGACCAGAGAGAAAGACCAGACAGAAAAACCAGACAGACAGATCGGACAGACAGACCAAACTGACCAGACAAACAGACAGACGAACAGAGAAACAGACAGATAGACAGACACACAGACAGACCAAACAGACCAGAGAGACCAGAAAGACAGACAGACAGACAGACAGGCCAAACATACCAAACAGACGGACAGAAAGACACACAGAAAAACAGACCAGACAAACACACCAAACAGATAGTCAGAAAAACAGACAGGCCAGATAGACAGGACAGACAGACAGAACGACACACAAGACAGACAGACGAGACAGACCAGATAGACAGACCATACAGACCAGACAGACAAAACAGAAAGAATGACAGAGAGACTTACAGACAGAAAGACAGACCAGACAGACAGCCAGACAGACCAGACAGACAGACAAACAGACCAAAGAGACTGGACCAGACAGACAAAACAGACCAGACAGACAGACTAACAGACAAACAGACAGATAGACAGAAAATAAAGACGGAAAGACAGATCTGACCGACAGACAGACCAGACAGACAGACAGAAAGATCAGACATATGGACATACAGACCAGATATACAAACCAGACGGACAAATAGATCCTCCAATCGACTGTCTTCCAGATGCAGGTAACGCAACGTAACGATGTCGCAATGGTAGACAGACCGACAGATTGACAGACAGATCAGACGGACCAGACAGACAGACACACAGACAGACAGACAGACCTGAAAAACAGACAGACAGATTGACAGACAGATCAGACGGACCAGACAGACAGACACACAGACAAACCGACACACCTGATAAACAGACAGACAGAAAGACAGACAGACGTACAGAAAAGAAAGACGGAAAGACAGATCAGACAGACAGACAGACAGAAGGATCAGACATACAGACATACAGACTAGACATACAAACCAGATGGACAAACAGACCATCCAATCAACTGTCTTCCAGATGCAAGTGAAGCAATGTTACGATGTCGCAATGGTAGGTATTTGCAAAAACCTGGTGGTTATTACATAATATAATCTAAGCTAGTAAATTTATGAATTTTAATTCTATCAAAAATATTTCTAAGAGTAGGTCTAGGTTTTTCCAAGGTTACAATATGACATAAGTAGTTAGAAGTTATAATTAAGTCTTAGTAAATGATCCTCTATTCTTTACCCATTTTCCCCATAATATGTCTCTCTGTCTGTCTGTCTGTCCGACAGACAGACAGACAGACAGACCGGACCGAGAGACAGATTGATAGACAGACCAGACGGACCAATCAGACAGAGAGACAGACAAACAGACAGACAGACCAAACAGACCAAAGGGACCAGACAGACAGACAGACAGACCAGACATACAAACAAGACCTACAAACTGACAGACAGACAGACAGACAGACAGAAAGAAAGACAGACCGATAGACAGACAGACAAACCAGACAAACAGACAGACAAAAGATAGACAGACCAGATATACAGGACAGACAGAAAGACAGACAGCCAGAAAGACAGACAGACATACAGACAGACAGACAGAAAAACAGACCAGACAGACAGACAGAAAGAGAGACCATTCAGACCAGACAGACAGACAAACAGACCAGACAGACTGGACCAGACAGACAAAACAGACTAGACAGACAGACTGACAGACTGACAGACAAACAGACAGAAAGACAGACAAGAAAGACAGACAAGAAAGACGGATCAGACAGACGAACAAACAGTCTGTCTGTATTTCTGTCTGTCTGTCTGTCTGGTCTGTTTTTTCTGTCTGGTCCAGTCTGTCTAGTCTGTTTTCCTGGTCTGTCTTGTCTGTTTGTCTGGTCTGTCTCTCTATCTGTCTGTCTGTCTGTCCTATATGTATGGTCTATCTGTTTTTCTGGTCCGGTTTGTTTGTCTGGTCTGTCTGTCTGGTTTGTCTGTCTGTCTGTATGTATGTCTGTCTCTCTGATCTTTCTGTCGGTCTGTCTGCCTGTCTAGTCTGTCAGTCTGTATCTCTGATCTGTCTTTCTCTCTTTTTTATCTGTCCGTCTTTCTGTTTGTCTGTCTGTCAGTCATTCTGTCCGTATGGTCTGTTTTGTCTGTCTGGTGTTGACTGTCTGATCTGACTGGCCTGTCTATCTTGCTGTCTGTCTGGTCTGTCTCTCTGTCTGTCTGTCTATATGTCTGTCTGTCTTTCTGTTTGTCCTGTATGTCTGGTCTGTCTGTTTTTTGTGTGTATTTTTGTCTGGCCTGTCTGTCTTTTTGTCTTTCTGTTCGTCTGTCTTTCTGTCGGTCTGTCTTGTTTTTATGTTTGATCTAGTCTGTCTGTTTGTCTGTCTGTCTCTTTGTCTGGTCCCTTTGGTCTATGTCAATATGTCTTTCTGTCCAGTGAGTCGGTCTGTCTGTTCTGTCTAGTCTGTGTGGTGTGTTCTCTCTGGTCTGTCTGGTCTGTCTATCTAATCTGTATGTCTGTCAGTGTGTCATTCTGTTCTGTCTCTGTCTATGTTCTGTCTATGTTTGTCTGGCTCTTTGTCTGGTCTATTTGGTCTGTCTGTCCAGTCTGTCTGTCCGGTTTGTCTGTCTAGTCTGTCTGTTGGTGTGTATGTCTGGTGTGTGTCTGTCTGTCTTTCTGTCCATCTGTCTTTACGTCTGTCTTTCTGTCTGTCTGTCTTTCTGTGTGTCTGTATGTCAATCTGTCTGTCTGTCTGGTTTGTCTGTCTATCTGTCCATCTGTCAGTCAATCTGTCTCTCTGTCTGTCTGTGTTTCTGTCTGTCTTTCTGATCGTCTGTCTGGTCTTTTCGTCTGTCTGTCTCTCTGTCCGTCTGTCTGTCTGGTCCGTTTTGTCAGTCTGTTCCGGTCTATCTCGTCTGTCTGTGTTTCAGGTCTATCTGTCTGGTCTGTCTGTCTTGTCCGTCTTTCTTGTCTGTCTGATCTTTTTCTCTGTTTTTCTGTTCTGTCTGTCATCTGTCTGTTTTTCTGTTCTGTCTGTCTGTTTGTCTGTCTGGTCTCTCTGTCTGGTCTGTCTGTCTATATGTCAGTCTTTCTGTCTGTCTGTCAGTCTGTCTTATCTGTTTTGTCTGTCTGGTCCGGTCGGTCTAGTCTGTCTGTCTGGTCTGTCTGGTCTGTTTTTCTGGTCTGTCTCTCTGTCTGTCTATCTGTCCTGTCTGTCTGGTCTATCCGTTTTTCTAGTCCGTTTTGTTTGGCTGGTCTGTCTGTCTGTCTGTATGTATGTCTGTCTGTCTGAACGTTCTGTCTGTCTGTCAGTCGGTCTGTCTGGTCTGTTTTGTGTGTCTGGTTTGGTCAGTTTGTCTGTCTATCTGTCTGGTCTGTGTCTCTGTCTGTCTCTCTGTATGTCTGTCTGTCTTTCTGTCTGTCCTGTATGTCTGGTCTGTCTGTCTTTCTGTCCGTTTTTCTGTGTGTCTGTCTGTTTGTCTATCCATCTGTCTGGTCTGTCTGTATCGTCTGTCTGTCTTATGTGTCTTTCTGTCTGTATGTCTGGTCTGTTTTGTCTGTCTGGTCCGGTCTGTCTTGTCTGTCTGTTTGTCTGTCTGCCTGTCTTTCTGGTTCAGTCTGTCTGGTCTGTCTCTATGTTTGTTTGTCTGTATGTCTGTCTGTCTTTCGGTATGTCATGCATGTTTGTCTGTCTTTCTGTCCGTCCGTCTGTCTGTCTGTCTCGATTGTATGTCTGGTCTGTCTGTCTGTCTGTCTCTCTGGTCTCTCTCATCTGTTTGGTCTGTCTGTCAGTCTGTCTGTCTGTCTGTTTGTCTGTTTGTCTATCTGTCTGGTCCGTCTGGTCTTTTTGTCAATCTTTCTGTCTATCCGTTCTGTCTGTCTGTCTGTCTTTCTTTCTGGTTTTATGTCTGGTGTGTCTGACTATCTGTCTTTCTGTCCTTTACTTTTTCTTTCTGTCTGTCTGTCTGTCTGTCTGATCTGTCTGATCTGTCTGTCTGTCCGTAAGAAAGAAAGAAAAAGCAGACAGATTAGACAGGCAGACAAGACAGACAGACCAAGAGACAGACAAGACAGACAGGCAGACCAGACTGACAGATAGACTGACAGGACAGACAGGAAGAACGGACAAAACACACACAAGACAGAAAAACCAGAGAAACCAAAAGATCAGACAGACAAGACAGACCAGACAAGCAGACAAAAAGAGAAGACGACAGAAAGACCAGACAGATAGAAAAGTCAGACAGACAGACAGAAAAGACAGACATACAACCCAAACAGACAAGACAGACAGACTGACCAGACAGACAATCAAACCAGACAGACAAGACAGAAATACACACCAAGCAGACCCGACGGACAGACAGACAAGGAAGACCGACAAACTAGACAGACAAGTAGACGAAAAAGACAGAAAGACCAGACATACAGAAAGACTATACACACAAATAGATAAGACAAACAGACAGATCAGACTGACAGCCAGAAAAAACAGATAAGAAGAATAGAAATACAGAAAAACTAAACACACAGAAGGAAAGTCGAGAAAGACAGACAGACAGACAGAAACACGAGACAAAAAAGACAAAAAGACTGGCAAAACAAACAAGCAGGCCAAGCAGACAGATAGACAGACCAGTCAAACAAAAACACATTACAGACAGACCAGACAGACAGAAAGACAGACGAAAAGACTACAAAGACCGGTCAGACAGAGAGAAAGACCAACGGACAGATGGATCAGCCAGAAAGACAAACTACACAGAAAGACAGGCCAGACAGACAGACAAACTAGACAGACGGAGAGGTAAGACAGACAGACAGAAGAGACAAACATACAAAAGACCTGACAGAGAGAAAGACCAGACAGACATAGAGACAAGACAGACAGACAAGATCAACAGACACACAAGACAGAAAGAAAGACCAGATAGACAGACAGACAATGCACAAAGACAGACAGACAGACAAGATATAGAGACAGACTGGACAGACAGACGAGCCAGACTGACAGAAAAACAGACATACGGACAGACGGACAGACAAACGAACAGAGAGAGTAGACAGACAAACAAACTAAACAGACAGAAGGACAAGACCGACAGAAGAAATAGACCGACAGAAGAGACAGAGAGACAGACAAACAGACAGAGTGGACAGATTAAACAGGTAGACAAGACAGAAAGACCTACAGACAGGCAGACAGACAACCAAACCAGACAAAAAGACAGACCAGAAAGACCAATGAGTCATACAGAAGAGACAAACCATCTGGCAGACAGAAAGTGCAGACAGACATACAGACGGACTAGACAGACAGACAAGCCAGACAGAAAGACAGACCAGAAAGAAAGACAAAATAGACACAAAGACAACTAAGACTGACAGAGAGACAAAGCATATAGACATATTGACAAAACAGAAAGACAGACAGACCAGACGGATGGACCAGATAGACAGACTAGACAAGCAAACAGACCAGACAGACAAACAGACCAGACAAACAAGGCAAACAGGCAGACAGAGCAGACAGATAGACGGAGGAGACAGACTGACAGACAGACATACAGACAAGACAGACCAGACGGACAAACAGACAAAAACTGAAAGAAGACCAGACTGACAAGAGAGAAAGACAGACCAGGCATACAGACGGACAAGACGGACAAATAAACCTGACAGAAAGACAGACAAGAAAGACAGACAGACTAACTATACAGAGAGACAGACCAGATAGAATAGATGGACCAGATAGAAGACAGGCCAGACAGAAAGACAGGCCAGACAGACATAAGGACCATGCAGACAGACAGACAAGCCAGATAGACCAGCAGACAAAAATGGAAAAAAAAAACAGACAGAAATACAGGCCAGACATCCAGACAGACCTTAGACTCAGACACACCAGACAGATAGAATGACAGACAAATAGACAAACAGACCAGACAAACAGATTGACAGACAGACAAACAGTTCAGAGAGAAAAACAGACAAGATAAAAAAACAAAGACACACGGACAGACGAGACATACAAACAGACCATGGAGAAAAAAGGTCAGATTTAGAGACCAGACAGACAGAAAGACAGACCAGACAGACAAGACACACAAACACACAAGACAGACATAAAGACCAAATAGACAGACAGACCAGACAGGCAAACACACATACAAATAGACAGACAAACAAGACAGACAGACAGACTGGACGGACAGACGGACCGAATAGATAAAAAGACAGACAGACGGACAGACAGACGAACGGACAGAGCAGACAGACAAACAAACTAAACAGAAAGAAGGACAAAACCATGTCTGATCTTTCTGTCTGTCTGTCTGACGGATCTTTCTTTTTGTCTTTCTTTTCTGTCCGTCTGTCTGTTTGTCTGTCTGTCTGTCAGTCTGTCTGTCTGGTCTGCTTTGTCTGTCTGGTCTGGTCTGTCTTGTCTGTTTGTCTGTCTGGTCTGTCTTTCTGTCTGTTTATCTGTCTGTCTGTCTGTCTTTCTGTCTGTTTTGTCTGTCTGGTCTGGTCTGTATGGTCTATCTATCTGGTCTGTCTCGTCAGTCTGTCTGGTCTGTCGTTCTGTCTGTCTGTATGTCTGTCTGTCTGTCCTGTTTGTCTAGCCTGTCTGTTTTTCTAACTGTCTGTTTGGTGTGTATGTCTGGTCTGTCTTTCTGTATGTCTTTCTGTCAGTCTGTTTTGTATGTTTGGTCTGTCTGTCCATTTGTCTATACGTCTGTCTTTCGGTCTATCTTTCTGTGTGTCTGTCTGTCTGTCTGTTTCTCTGTTCGTCTCTCTATTTGTCTGGTGTGTTTGGTCGGTCTTTCTGATCTGTCTGTCTGTTTGTCTGGTCTGTTTGTCTATCTGTGTGTCTGTCTGTCTGGTCCCTCTGGTCTGTCTTGCAATATGTCTGTCTGTCTACCATTGCAACATCGCAACGTTGCGTCACTTGCATCTGGTAGACAGTTGATTGGAGGATATATTTGTCCGTTTGGTTTGTATGTCTGGTCTGTATGTCTGTATGTCTGATCTTTCTGGCTATCTGTCTGGTCTGTAGGTCTGTCGGATCTGTCTTTCTGTCTTTCTATTCTGTCTGTCTGTCTGTTTGCTGTATGGTTGTCAGTCTGTCTGTCTAGTCTGTTTGTCTGTCTGATCTGTCTGTCTTTCTGGTCTGTTTGTCTGGTCTGACTGGTCTGTCGGTCTATCTGTCTGTCTGGTCTGTCTTTTTGTCTGTCTGTCTGTATATCTGTCTGTCTTTCTGTCTGTTTTGTCTGTCTGGTCTGGTCTGTATGGTCTGTCTATCTGGTCTGTCTCGTCTGTCTGTCTGGTTTGTCTGGTCTCACTTTTCATCATTATTGCTCATATGAATGCTTATTCATCGTCCTTTCTGCAATTTTGGGGAAATCTTAGAGACAAGATAATTTTCTTGTTAGCTATTCTTTCTTTCCTAGTGAAACTCCCAGTCTGTTTTGCACACATTTGATTACCTAAGGCTCATGTAGAAGCCCCATTTACTGGTTCTATAGTGTTAGCCGCTATCCTTTTGAAGCTAGGGGACTACGGCCTTTACTTGGAACAAGGACTAAACATTTATAGAGAAACAATATTGATAGGGGCCTGCATAGTAGGCGGAATCTTCAGTTACTGGATCTGCTTACGTCAATCCGATGTAAAATCTTTAATTGCTTACTCCTCCGTAGCTCAAATATCATTCGTTATTTTAGGTATTCTTAGATATTGTACTTACACTAATATAAGATCAATTCTAATAATGGTATCTCATGGGATCTGTTCTTCTGGATTATTTTATTTAAGCTATCTATTTTATGCGCGCATCTGAAGTCTTAGATTCTTTCTTACCCTTAGAACAATGTCTCTTTTCCCATCTTTATGTTTTTGAAGACTCAGTCTTAGTTTTTTCAATATAGGACTTCCCCCATCACTCAACTTCATTTCCAAAATATATTTTTTATCGGTGTATTCAGTCTAGATTGGATAGTAGTAGCTCTATCCGGAATCCTATGTTTTTTCTCATCCTGTTACTGCATCTATTTATACTCTAGCACTAGCCACGGGGAGAGATTATATATCCTTAGCTGATTAGAGTATAGTTTAAATGAATATTTAATCGGGAGAGCACATTTTATCCCTCTGTTTGTGGAACTAAAGGAGAACTATTTCTAACAGTATTGTTATATTTCGTATCAGGATATATTTTAATTATTATCGGGGTAATGAGTATTTGTTGCTCATTCTCATTGTTCTTATCGGATGAAATTTATTTATTAAAATATCCTTCTTGCATTTGAATTACCAAGTGTGTTTAGATTGGCTAGGACTATCATTTATTTTTTTAGTGCTTCTAATTTCTTCTCAAGTGATAATTTTTTCTTCTTACTGTATAAGCGACGAAATTTTTCTAAATTGTTTCATATATATAATGTTAGGATTTATCTCATCTATGGTTCTGCTAATCATATCTTCAGACAGATTAAGACTAATGCTAGGTTGAGACGGATTGGGGATTTTCTCATACTTACTAATTATAGTTTATAAGAATTACACTTCTTCTTCTAGAGGAATGAATACCCTAAGAAACCGAGTGGGGGATGTATTAATTTTATGGTCACTGGGGTTAATATTTTACTCCAGGAGCTGGGACTACATATTTTTAAAATATTTCTCCCTATCAATCATGCTCCTTTTTATCCTATCTTCTTTTCCAAAAGAGCTCAATTACCTTTCTCTGCATGGTTACCAGCAGCTATAGCAGCCCCCATCCCTGTCTCATCTTTAGTTCAGTCATCCACACTGGTAAAAGCCGGGATATATTTGATGATCCATTTGTCTCCATCGTTTGAAGAGAGAGGGTGCTGCTTACTCATTATCATAGGAGGCTTAACTTCCTTTTTCTCAGGATTGGCTGCATTTGGAGAAAATGATTTAAAACGAGTAATTGCACTATCTACATTAAGCCAACTAGGAGTAATAATATTCTCTCTAGGTTTAGGGCTTATGCTATTTTGTTACTTCCGTCTTTTTGCTCATGCACTTTTTAAGGCTCTTCTTTTTATATGCTCAGGGGTCGTAATCCATTCATTAGGTGTACAAGACATACGTCGAATAGGAGGGGTATCCAAGATACTCCCCTACACCAGCTACATTATTTTAGAGTGCTCTCTAAGATTGATGGGATTTTCATTTTTATCGGGTTTCTTCTCAAAAGATTTAATTATCTAACTGCCCTCTTTGTTCTTTACTGGGGGACCGTTATAGGAGGATATTTCTGTTATTGATGTTTTTGGGGTCTACTAGCATACTAGAAAACAAGTATAAGAATTCTCAATCAAATTAAAATAATTGTCTTTCCCTAAGAGGATCCCTCAATTGGAATTCAAGTATAGTATTTATACTAGGAAGATTTATTCCCCTCATCAGTAGATAGAAAGATAAGGAAACAATCATTCAACGTCAACAAAGTGCTAGTATCAAGCTGCAGCCTCAAACCCAAAATGATGTTGGGGTGAGAAGTAGCACTTAGTGTGACGTAAAATACAAATTATAAGAAAATTAGTACCAATAAGCACATACAAACCATGAAAACCTGTTGCTAAAATGAATGTACATCCATAGATTTTATCTGCAATAGTGAAAGAGGTTTCTATATACTCCAATCCTTGTAGAAATGAAAAGCATAATCCTAGAGACACAGTAACGAGATATCCCTGGAGACACTGATCAAAATTATTTTCTATCAAGGCATGGTGGGCTCAAGTTACTGTAACTCCCGAAGCCAGAAGGATACTAGTATTAAGCATGGGCATTTGAAATGGATTAAAGCTTTCTACCCCAATTGGAGGTCATAAGGCCCAAACTTCAATATTAGGTGACAAGCTTCTGTGAAAAAATGCTCAAAAGAAAGAAACAAAAAAGAAAATCTCAGAAATAATAAATAAAATTATAAAAAAAAGTAGCTTCTAACGGTACATCTCGTCACCATTGATATGAAAAAAATACGATTGTGGCCAATCCCGTAAAGAAGAGCATTCTTTCAAAAGAATGGAATCACTTGACAAGTCCTGAAGTCATTGCAAAGGCCCCTATGCCTGTAGCTAAGGGCCAAGGTCTAACATTAACTAGATGATAGGGTTGATTTAATTGATTCATTATTCTCTTGCCTAGAGAGATATTAGAGTAATAAAAACATAAGATTGAATCAGAGCCACTGAGAATTCTAGTTTTAATAAGACAATTTGCGAGAAGACTACAATTGTAGTAATATAGGCATTTTCCAGAGTCCCCTAAAAGAGTTAATAGGAGATGGCTGGCAACCATATTGGCCGCAAGCCGGACAGAGAGTGTAATAGGCCGAATCATATTTCAATCATTTGTTATCAAAACATTTGTAGTTTCCTTAATTCAAGCATACATGATAAAAGAGATTCAAAGGGGAACTGCGAGTCTTAAAGTAACCGTTAGATGTCTAGTAGCAGTAAAAATATAAGGAAATAAACCAATAAAATGATTAAATAAAATAAACAAGAAAAGGGAAATAACCAGGATACTAGCACCAAATCTATTCGGGCCTATAAGGAGAGATATCTCCCGATCTAATCCCATTAAAACTCTCTTAACTAAAAATTGAGGTCGTGATGGGATTAATCAAAAAGATATCACTATAAATAGGAATGGTGTCAGTATTCCTAATCAGTTAGTTAAAAAAGAGGAAGTCTGATCAAATACTGAAAAGAGGTTTATTATCATTTTCAATTCAAATAAAAAGTTTGATTAGAAAAGCTATTAGAAGAAGAAACCAAATGTGATTGATAAAGAAAAAAAACTATAGTTATAATAGCTCATAATAGAGCTATAGAGACAAGGAAGATCATAACTCAAGGAACCGGTATTATTTGAGAACTTAAGAGGCTACCGCTTGACCTTCAGCAACCCTATGAAATTTGTAACTCAAGTCACTTTAAAAAGTCTCTTTCTCCAAGAGCTTCAATATCAATAGGTATAAAACTATGTCCAGATCAACAAATTGCAGAACATTGACCATAAAATACTCCAGGCATATTCAGCAGAAGTCTGGATTAGTTAAGTCGACCTGGGACTGCATCCACCTTAATACCTAGAGATGGTACGGCCCATGAATGTAGAACATCATCTGAAGTAATCATTAGACGGATAGCTTGATTATAGGGGACTGGTATACGATTGTCCACATCAATTAAACGATACATACCAGTAGAAAGTTCATTTGAAGGGATCTTGTATGAATCAAATTGAATATCAAGAGAGAAATAATGATGATGACGTAAATTATGAAGAGCCTGGTCAGGAGCTAAATAGCTCATGCAGAGACGAATGGTTGCTGCAATTAGACATGGCTAGGAAAGCTACTCACAAGAATCAGGAATATACAAGTGAAAACGACAGTCCTGATAAAAAAGTGTATGCAGTTGACCTTCAAAAGGTGATCCTGCTTCCCGAGTAACCCGGGAATAAAGACTCAATTTTCTTGAGTCGTTTGATAGTCTTTAACGAGACATTTGCAAAGGTAAACCCGAAAGATCCTGGATCAGTTGGGTCAAGAAACTCATTCTGTATGCTATGGCATGAAGCGTTGCGAGACAAAGGAGCGGAGAACATTGTAGACTCTCTCTTCTCAGTGATCACTGCAACAAGTGAAAGAGACGTCATTCATACTCTAGATGGAAAATTGTTCGGGCCAGAACAAGAACTGGGTCTTATACACTGCCCTTGTACAAATAGTCAACCAAGTTTTTGGGCCAGAGCGCATTATTCTGAGATACCTCACAAAGGGATATACCCATTACGTAGCAGACGGAATTCACAAGAACATCGAGGTGAAAATGAAAAAAAGGGCAAGATACATGAATTTGGTGAATTTTTAACTTGTGTTAACAGATCCAGGAAAGGAGTTAATACCATCATTATGGACAATTCTTTCGAGAATTGAACTTCAAAGAAGAGAGCCTGCACAAAATAGATAAAGTTGCCTCACCTGACTGCTATTTTTGAAGCTGAATTCCTGAAAGGATAAAGAAATACATTTTACCGCACTAGCTTCAACAGTGAGGAGAGGCTTCATTCAGAGTTTCCGCAAAAGTCATTCAACCATACGAAAATTCCAGACCCTGACTCGACCCCAAGGGGTATTTCTAAAAAAAATGAAGCCATTGTGAAAAACTATGCCCCATGATGCCATGTAACAGATGTCAATTTTGGCTGAACCCTCAGGTCACAGATGTTCCTGACTTGACCATCGATGAAGAAGACCCATACGAAGAAGAATAGATTTTTAGATTTATGGCTTTTCAATCGCTCTTAAGTTAAAAGTGATTAAATAATGTTAATTAAGGCTCGAACTTTAAATACTGATTTTTTTAAAACTCCAAATAGTGTAGATACTAGGTTTTGTCGTTGGAAATTCAAGTTGATCTCACCAGAAAAACACCGACAAAACCTAGTATCTACCTTCTCACTTGTTTTGAAAAAGACTACGGCTTTGTAATTAGTATAGTTGAAATCAGTGAAATATTTGCTATTTTTCTATAACTATACAGTTCTAAAAGTCATACGAATAAAGAAGCAGCATAAAAAACAACGTTTTCACATTTTTCTCGGCATTTACTAAGATGTAGATACTAGGTTTTGTCTGAGGACAGCCGAAACGAGACACACAGACAGATCAGACAGACCGGACAGACAGAAACACCAGAAAGACAAGAAAAACAGACAGACAAAACAGCATGGTGGACCAGACAGACAAATAAACAGACTGGACAGACAGGAAGAACGGACAGAAGGACACACAAGACAGAAGGACCAGAGAGACCATACAAATCAGACAGACCAGGCAGGCTTCCATTCAACACGCTCAAAATTTTCTTTTCGATAGTGGCCCCCTCATATAAGGTCTGAAAAGGAACACTAGAGCTCTCTCTTTCTCTACATTTCTCTCTCTCTCTCTCTCTCTCTCTCTCTCTCTCTCTCTCTCTCTCTCTCTCTCTCTCTCTCCTTGGGTCTCCCACTGGTATACTAGTCAATTTTCTTGTTAGTGGTTTCCAATTCCACACACAATCACACTCATCCATTGAGTACAGCTATACTGGCACAGGGATGCTTAAGACCGTGAATGGTTAGACCGTTGCTCAAGCGATAAATATGTGCTACACCAATACCAACAACATTTTCATCTAGACTAAGATTCACTTTAACCCGTGTAAACTGCTTCTATTCAACAAGCTCAATTTTTCTTTTCGACGGTTACCCCCTCATATAAGGTCTTGGGAATTTCGGCAGGTGTTTCGGTTGCAAATTTATAATTTTAATGAATAAAACAGACTTTTGACATTTTTCAACATGGGCAATGAATCAAGCAGACTGACTAGCGAGTAACAAAAACTTGTCTCATTTTAATGAGACAACTTTGACACGCCAATTGGTGTAACTTATTTGAACTTTGCCAGAACAATAAACAAACCAAAACATGCCAGACAAGACCAAGTGGAAATGAAAGAAAACATTAGAGCTCTCCGTCTCCCTGGGTCTCCCACTGGTATTCTAGTCCAATATTCCTTGTTATAGGTTTCCAATACCACACACAATCAAAATCATCCACTGAGTACAGCCACACAGAAGCACGGATGCTTAAGGCCATGAATGGTTAGACCGTCGCTCAAGCAGTAACCATGTGCTACATCAATACCAGCAATATGTTTCATTTCGACTGAGATTCAATTTAGCCCATTTGAACTGCTTCCATTCAACACACTCAAAATTTTCTTCTCGATAGTGATCCCCTCATATAAGGTGCGGGGATTATCGGCAAGGGTTACAGCTACACTGCTGCAGGGATGCGTAAGGCCGTGAACGGTTAGACCGTTGCTGAAGTGGTAACCATGTGCTAAGCAAATGCCTTCAACTTTTTCATTTGGACTGAGATTTAATTTAGCCCATGTCAACTCCTTACATTCTACACGCTCACAATTTTCTTTTTGATAGTTATCCCCTCAGATAAGGTGTGAAAGGGAACACTACAGCTCTCTTTCTCTCTCTCGCACTCCTTGGGTCTCCCACTGGTATGCTATTCAACTTTCTTTGTTAGTGGTTTCCAATTCAACACACAATCATGCTCATCCAATGGGTAGAGCTACACTGGTACATGGATGCTTAAGGCCATGGATGGTTAGACCGTTGCTCAAGTGGAAACCATAAACTAAGCCAATGCTAACAACTTGTTCATTTGGACTGAGATTCACTTTAGCCCATGTCAGCTCCTTCCATTCAACACGCTCGAAAATTTGTTTTGGATAGTGACCCCCTATCCCAATAAAAAATGTTTTATACAAAGACCCCCTCATATAAGGTCTGTGGATTATTGGTAGGGGTTTTGGTTGCAAATTTATAACTTTAATCAATTAAACACACCTCGGACATCTTTCGGTATGGGCACTAAATAAAGCAGACTGAGTGGCTTATAACCAACAAACCCTTAACAACTCTAAATCTAGTCACAAGCCCTAGTGAAAATGAAAGGGAACGCCAGATTTCTCTGTCTCTCTATGCTCACCTTGGGTCTCTACTGGTATGCTTGTCAACTCTCCTTGTTAGAGGTTTCCAATGCCACAGGCATGCACACTCATCAACTGAGTACAGCTACAAAGGTGCACAGTTGCTTAAGGCTGTGAATGGTCAGACTGTTACTCTAGCGGTAGACCTGCACAATGTATAAATACCAACAATATATTTCTTTTTAATATGGGATACACAATGTTCACCGCTAAAGGCACGGATGCCTAAGGCTATGAATGGTTAGATACATACTTGCCATAGCCGTGACACAACGGTATATGCATAACAAACAAGCCGTGGCTAGTTAGACCGTTGCTTTAACTAACTGAGAAACACTTCACTCTGGTCTGAATGGTTGTCGGGTCTGTCTGTCTTTCTGTTTGTCTGTCTTTTTGTCTCTTCTGTCTGGTCAGTTTTGTCTGTCCGTCTGGGCTGTCTGTCTTGTAATCTTGTCGGTATGTTTCTTTTGTTTGTTTGTCTTTCTGGTCTGTCAAGCCTGTCTGTCTGTCTTGCCTGTCTGCTCTGTGCGTCTGTCTTTCTGTCTGGTTTGTCTGTCTAGTCCCTCTGTATTTCTGGCTTGTATGTCTGTCTGTCTGTCTTTTTGGTCTGTTTATCTGTCTTGCCTGTCCGTCTGTCTTGTCTGTCTGTCTGGTCTGTCTGTTTAGTCAGTCTGTGTGTCTGGCCTTTCTCTCTATTTGGTCTGTCTGGTCTGTATGATCCGTTTGTTTGTCAGGTCTGTTTGGTCTATCCGGTCTGTCTGGTCTGTCTATTCGTTGGTCTTTCTGTCTGCCTGTCTTGTTGCTCTGTCTGGTCTGTCTTTCTTTCTTTCTGTCTCTCTGGCATGTTTGTCTGTCCGTCTGTTCTGTCTGTCTGTCAGTCGGCTCAGTCTTTCTATCTGTCTCTTTGTCTGTTTGTCTGGTCTGTTTGGTCTGTTTGGTTAGTTTGATCTGTTTGTCTGGTGTTTGGGGTCTGTTTTGTCAGTTTAGTCTGTCTGGTTCATCTATCGTTCTGCTCTTTTTGTCTGACTGGTCTGTTTGTCTGTGTGGTCCATCTGTATCTCTTATTTCTCTATCTGTTTGTCTGTCTGTCTTTACTGTCCGTGTGTTTTTTTGTCGGTCTGTCTAGTCTGTCTTGTCTCTTTTTCTGTCTGTCTGGTCTGTCTCTCTTTCCAGACTGTCTGTATGTCTCTCTGTCTGTCTGTCTGGTCTGTTTGGCCTATCTTTCTGTCTGTCTCTCTGTCTGTGTGGTCTGTGTTTGTGTTCCTCTGTCTATCTGGTCTTTCTGGTCTGTCTTTCTCTCTGTCTGTCTGTACGTTTGTCTATCTGGTCTATCTGTTTGTTTAGTCTGTTTTTCTGTCTCGTCTATCTGTATGTCTGATCTGTCTGTTTGTCAGGTCTGTCTGGGGTGACTGTCTTTCTAGGTTGACTATGTGTCTGGTTTTTTGTCTGATCTGTGGTCCTGTCTGGGTTGTCGGTCTGTCTAGCCTGTCTTTCAGTTTATCCTTCTGTCTGTCTATCTCTCTGCTCTGTTTGTGTTTCTGGTCTGTTTATTTTTCTTGTCTATCTGGTCTCTCTATATGTCTGGTCCATCTATCCGTCTGGTTTATCCAGAACTGTCTTTCTGTCTAGTCTTTCTGGTTCTTCTATCTGTCTGTTCTGCTTTTCAGTCTGGCCTGTTTTTCAGTCTGTTCTGTCTGTCTGTTTGTCTATATACTCTGTCTGTCTGTCTGTCTCTCACTCCTGCCTGTCTGTCTGGTCTGTCCATTGGTCCTGTCAATCTGCCTGTCTGGTCGTTTGTCTGTCTTTCTGTCTGGTCTGTCTGTCTGCCTGTCTGTTAGTCTATCTATCTTATCAGTCTGTCTGTCTGTCTGTCTACTCTGTCTGTCTGTCTATTCTGTATGGTCCTACTGTCTGGTTTGCTTGTCGGTCTCGTTTGTCTGTCTGGTCCCTCTTTCAGTCTGGTCAATCCGTCTGTCTGGTCTGTTTGTGTATTTTGTGTGTCTGTCTGTCTGGTTTTCTGTCTGTCTGTCTGGTCTGTCTGTCTGTTTTGTCTGTCTGTGTCTCTTGTCTGTCTGTGTGGCCTTTCTGGTCTTCCTTGTCTATCTGGTTGGTCTTCCTGTCTCTCTGTATGTCTGTCTGGTCTCTCAGTCTGTCTGTCTGTCCTTTGTGTCTGTCTAGTTTGTCTTTCTGTCTGGTTTTCCCGTCTATCCGGTTGGTCTGTCTGTCTGACCTGTCTTTCATTCTAGTCTGTCTTGTCCGTCTGTCTGTATGTCTTTCTGTCTTTGTGTTAGTCCAGTCCTTCCGTCTGCCCAGTCTGTGTGTCTATCTGCTCTGTCTGTCTGTCTAGTCTGTCTGTCTGTCTGTCTGGCTTGATTGTCTATCTGGTCATTCCGTCTGTTTTATCTCTCTGTGTGTCTTGTCTGTCGGTCTTGTCTGTCTGTCTCTCTGGTCTTTCTATCTGTCTTCTCTTTCTGTCTGCCTTTCTGGTCTCCCTAGTCTGTCTAATCCTTTTGGTCTCTCTGGTTTTTTCGTCTTGTGTGTCTGTCTATCCACTCTTCCTGTCAGTCCAGTCTGTCTATCTGTCTTTCTGGTCTGCCTGTCTTTCTAGTTTTTCTATTTCTCTTGTCTGTCTTTTGTTTCAGTCTGTTTGGTCTGTCTGGTCTGTTTGCCTGTCTGATATATCTGTCTGTCTAGTCTTTCTGTCTGTCTTGTCTTTCTGTCTACCTTTTTGATCAGTCTAGTCTGTCTAATCTTTGTGGTCTCTCTGGTCTTCCTTTCTTGTTTGTCAGTCTATCCACTCTTCTTGTCTGTCCAGACAGCCTAACTTTCTGTCTGGTACATCTGGTCTCTCTGTCTGTCTCGTCTTTCTGTATATGTGTTGGCTTTTTCTACCTGTTTTGTCTATCTATTGTCATTTCTGGCTGTCTGTTCGATCCGTCTGTCGGTCTTGTCTGTTTGTGTGTTTGGTGTGTCTGGTTGTCTGGACTTTCTGTCTGTTTCGTCTATTTGTCTGTCTAACCTGTCTGTTTGTCTTGTCTGTCTGTCTGTCTGGTCTTTTTGGTCTGTGTGTCTGTCTTGTCTGTCTGTATGTCTGGTCTTTCCGTCTGGTCTGTCCGTCCGTCTGGTCTGTCTGGTCTGTCCGTTTGTCTGGTCTGTCTGTCTTTCTTGTCTGTTTTTCTGTCTTGGTTGTATGCCTGTCTTGTCTGTCTTTCAGTCTGATCTTTCTGTCCGTCTGGTCTTTCTGTTTGTCCAGTTTTTCTCTCTGCCTGTCTGGTCTGTCTGGTCTCTCTGATCTGTCTGGTCAATCTGGTGTTTCTGTCTTGTGTTTCTGTCCATCCGTTCTTCCTGTCGGTCTGGTCTGTTTTTCTGTCTGTCTGTCTCTCTGTCTGTCTTATTTGTCTATGTTTCTTTTCTGCCCGTCTGTCGGCATTTTTGGTCTGTTTCAGTGTCTTAATTGCCTTTCTGTCTTGTCTGTCTGGATTTGTTCTGGTTTGTCTATCTTTGTGTCGGTTTGTCTGGTCTGTCTGTTTGTCAAGTCTGTTTGGTCTATATGTCAGTCTATCTGTCTGCATGGTATGTCTGTTTCTCTAATCTGTCTGTCTGTCTTGACACTTCGATCAGACAGACCAGAGAGACATATAGACCAGATTGACCAGACACACCAGTTAGGCAGACAGAACGACAAGACAGACTTTTTGACTGTGTTTAGTCTGTCTGTTCGTCTTGTCTGTCTCTCTGTCTTGCATGTCTGTCTTGTTTGTCTGTCTCTCTGGTCTGTCTTTCCTAATAGTCTGTTTGGTTGTCTGGTCTGTCTGTCCTTTTGTCTCTCTGTCTGTCTGTCTTGTCTGTCTTGTCTGTCAAATTAGTTTTTCTGTCTGGTCTGTCTGTCTCTCTGGTCTGTCTATCTGTCTGGATATCTTGTCTGTCTGTCTGTCTGTATTTCTGTCTGGTGTGTTTTTCATTCTCGTCTGTCTGTCTATCTGGTCTTTCTGTCTGTCTGTATGGTCAGTATGTCTGTCTGGCCTGTCTTGATTTCTAGTTTATCTGGTCGGATCAATTTTGGAAATCCTTTTTCACTCCTTGATCCGATCTTACGTTTCCTACTGTCCAATAGTATGGATGTCAACCTTTCCTTCACTGTTAAAACCAGACACACAGACAACCAGGAAAGAGACAAGGCAAACTGACAGACAGACAAGACAGACCGACAGAAAGACATACTAGACATAGAGATAGATAAGACACAGACAAACAGACAAACCAGTCTGTTTGTCTGTTTGGTTCGTATGGTCTGTCTATCAATCTGTCTCTCTGTCTGGTCTGTCTGTCTGTCAGACAGACAGAGAGTCTGTCCAACAGAAAGTTGGACGGATATAATACGGGGGGTTTAATTATAACTCCTAACTACTTATGCCATATTGCAACCATGGAAAAACCTAGACCTACCATTAGAAATATTTTTGAAAGAATTAAAATACATAAATTTAATAGCCTAAATTATATGGTGTAATAACCACCAGGTTTTTAATAACCACCAGACTGACAAACAGACAGACCGAACTGACCAGAGAGAGCGGACATAAAAACGAGACAGACAGACAAACAGACAGACACACAGACTGACGGACAGAAAGACAGACCCACAGACCGACAAACAGACAGACACACAGACTGACGGACAGAAAGACAGACCCACAGACAGACAGACAGACAGACAAACAGACAGACAGACAGAAAAGAAAGACAGAAAGACAGATCAGACAATCAGACCAGACAGACAGACAGAAATATCAGACATACAGACATACAGACCAGACATACAAACCAGACGGACAAATAGATCTTCCAATCAACTGTCTTCCAGATGCAAGTTAAGCAACGTTGCAATGTCACAATGTTAGACAGACAGACGGATTGACAGACAGACCAGACGGACCAGACAGACAGACAGACAGGCAAAACAAACCAGTGGTACTAGACAAGACAGACCGACATACAAGACACACAAACGAGACAGACTGACAAACAGACCGACAGACAGACAGACAGACGGAAAGAAAGAGAGATAGATAGACAGACAGACAGACTGGAAAAACAGAAAGACAGAAACACAGACAGATCGGACATACAGGACAAACGGAAAGAAAGACAGATATACAGACAGAAAGACAGAAAAACAGACCAGACAGACAGACAGACCAGTCAGACCAGACGGACAGGGCCAGACAGACATAAGAGACTAGACGGACAGACTGACAGACAGACAGACAGATCAAACAGACCAGAGAGACCAGAAAGACAGACTGGACCAGACAAACAAAACAGACTAGACAGACAGATTGACAGAAAGACAGACAAACAGACAGAAAGACATATCAGAGAGACGAACAGACAGACCAGACGGACAGACAGAAAGATCAGACAGACAGACATACAGATCTTACATACAATCCAGACAGACAGACAGATAGACGGACAGAAATACACACAGAAAGACAGATCAGACAAACAGACCAAACAGACAGTCAGAAAAACAGATAGGCCAGACAGGCAGGCAGACAGAAAGACAGACAGACCGACAGACAGACCTGACAGACAAACCAGACGGACAGACCGAACAGACAAACCAAACAGACCAGACAAACAGACAGACGAACACAGAGAGAGAGACAGACAGACACACAGACAGACAACAGACATAAAGATAGACGTACAGACAGATGGAAAGACAGACAGATCAAACACGACATACAAACCAGACAGAAGGCCAGACTGACCAGACAAACAGACCAAACAGACAGTCAGAAAAACAGACAGGCCAGATTGACAGGACAGACAGACAGACAGACAGACATACAGACAGAGAAAACGACAGACCAGACAGACTGACGAGACAGACCAGATAGACAGACTATACAGACCAGACCAGACAGACAGACATACAGACAGACAGACAGACAGACCAGACAGACAAACTAGACAGATGGACATACAAACAGACAGACCCGAAAGACAAACAGACAGATTGGACAGACAGAAAGACAGACAGACCAGAAAGACCAGACCAGACAGACAAAACAGACCAGACAGACAGACGGACTGAGAAACAGACAGACAGACAGACCAGAGAGAAAGACCAGACAGAAAAACCAGACAGACAGATCGGGCAGACAGACCAAACTGACCAGACAAACAGACAGACGAACAGAGAAAGAGACAGATAGACAGACACACAGACAGACCAAACAGACCAGAGAGACCAGAAAGACAGACAGACAGACAGACAGGCCAAACATACCAAACAGACGGACAGAAAGACACACAGAAAAACAGACCAGACAAACACACCAAACAGATAGTCAGAAAAACAGACAGGCCAGATAGACAGGACAGACAGACAGAACGACACACAAGACAGACAGACGAGACAGACCAGAGAGACAGACCATACAGACCAGACAGACAAATATGAAAGAATGACAGAGAGACTTACAGACAGAAAGACAGACCAGACAGACAGACAGACAGACAGACCAGACAGACAGACAAACAGACCAAAGAGACTGGACCAGACAGACAAAACAGACCAGACAGACAGACTAACACACAAACAGACAGATAGACAGAAAATAAAGACGGAAAGACAGATCTGACCGACAGACAGACCAGACAGACAGACAGAAAGATCAGATATATGGACATACAGACCAGACATACAAACCAGACGGACAAATAGATCCTCCAATCGACTGTCTTCCAGATGCAGGTAACGCAACGTAACGATGTCGCAATGGTAGACAGACAGACAGATTGACAGACAGATCAGACGGACCAGACAGACAGACACACAGACAGACAGACAGACCAGACAAACAGACAGACAGATTGACAGACAGATCAGACGGACCAGACAGACAGACACACAGACAAACCGACACACCTGATAAACAGACAGACAGAAAGACAGACAGACGTACAGAAAAGAAAGACGGAAAGACATATCAGACAGACAGACAGACAGAAGGATCAGACATACAGACATACAGACTAGACATATAAACCAGATGGACAAATAGATCATCCAATCAACTGTCTTCCAGATGCAAGTGAAGCAATGTTACGATGTCGCAATGGTAGGTATTTGCAAAAACCTGGTGGTTATTACATAATATAATCTAAGCTAGTAAATTTATGAATTTTAATTCTATCAAAAATATTTCTAAGAGTAGGTCTAGGTTTTTCCAAGGTTACAATATGACATAAGTAGTTAGAAGTTATAATTAAGCCTTAGTAAATGATCATCTATTCTTTACCCATTTTCCCCATAATATGTCTCTCTGTCTGTCTGTCTGTCCGACAGACAGACAGACAGACAGACCGGACCGAGAGACAGATTGTTAGACAGACCAGACGGACCAATCAGACAGAGAGACAGACAAACAGACAGACAGACCAAACAGACCAAAGAGACCAGACAGACAGACAGACAGACCAGACATACAAACAAGACATACAAACTGACAGACAGACAGACAGACAGACAGAAAGAAAGACAGACCGATAGACAGACAGACAAACCAGACAAACAGACCGACAAAAAGATAGACAGACCAGATATACAGGACAGACAGAAAGACAGACAGCCAGAAAGACAGACAGACATACAGACAGACAGACAGAAAAACAGACCAGACAGACAGACAGAAAGAGAGACCATTCAGACCAGACAGACAGACAAACAGACCAGACAGACTGGACCAGACAGACAAAACAGACTAAACAGACAGACTGACAGACTGACAGACAAACAGACAGAAAGACAGACAAGAAAGACAGACAAGAAAGACGGATCAGACAGACGAACAAACAGTCTGTCTGTATTTCTGTCTGTCTGTCTGTCTGGTCTGTTTTTTCTGTCTGGTCCAGTCTGTCTAGTCTGTTTTTCTGGTCTGTCTTGTCTGTTTGTCTGGTCTGTCTCTCTATCTGTCTGTCGGTCTGTCCTATCTGTATGGTCTATCTGTTTTTCTGGTCCGGTTTGTTTGTCTGGTCTGTCTGTCTGGTTTGTCTGTCTGTCTGTATGTATGTCTGTCTCTCTGATCTTTCTGTCGGTCTGTCTGCCTGTCTAGTCTGTCAGTCTGTATCTCTGATCTGTCTTTCTCTCTTTTTTATCTGTCCGTCTTTCTGTTTGTCTGTCTGTCAGTCATTCTGTCCGTATGGTCTGTTTTGTCTGTCTGGTGTTGACTGTCTGATCTGACTGGCCTGTCTATCTTGCTGTCTGTCTGGTCTGTCTCTCTGTCTGTCTGTCTATATGTCTGTCTGTCTTTCTGTTTGTCCTGTATGTCTGGTCTGTCTGTTTTTCTGTGTGTATTTTTGTCTGGCCTGTCTGTCTTTTTGTCTTTCTGTTCGTCTGTCTTTCTGTCGGTCTGTCTTGTTTTTATGTTTGATCTAGTCTGTCTGTTTGTCTGTCTGTCTCTTTGTCTGGTCCCTTTGGTCTATGTCAATATGTCTCTCTGTCCAGTGAGTCGGTCTGTCTGTTCTGTCTAGTCTGTGTGGTGTGTTCTCTCTGGTCTGTCTGGTCTGTCTATCTAATCTGTATGTCTGTCAGTGTGTCATTCTGTTCTGTCTCTGTCTATGTTCTGTCTATGTTTGTCTGGCTCTTTGTCTGGTCTCTTTGGTCTGTCTGTCCAGTCTGTCTGTCCGGTTTGTCTGTCTAGTCTGTCTGTTGGTGTGTATGTCTGGTGTGTGTCTGTCTGTCTTTCTGTCCATCTGTCTTTACGTCTGTCTTTCTGTCTGTCTGTCTTTCTGTGTGTCTGTATGTCAATCTGTCTGTCTGTCTGGTTTGTCTGTCTATCTGTCCATCTGTCAGTCAATCTGTCTCTCTGTCTGTCTGTGTTTCTGTCTGTCTTTCTGATCGTCTGTCTGGTCTTTTCGTCTGTCTGTCTCTCTGTCCGTCTGTCTGTCTGGTCCGTTTTGTCAGTCTGTTCCGGTCTATCTCGTCTGTCTGTGTATCAGGTCTATCTGTCTGGTCTGTCTGTCTTGTCCGTCTTTCTTGTCTGTCTGATCTTTTTCTCTGTTTTTCTGTTCTGTCTGTCCATCTGTCTGTTTTTCTTTTCTGTCTGTCTGTTTGTCTGTCTGGTCTCTCTGTCTGGTCTGTCTGTCTATATGTCAGTCTTTCTGTCTGTCTGTCAGTCTGTCTTATCTGTTTTGTCTGTCTGGTCCGGTCGGTCTAGTCTGTCTGTCTGGTCTGTCTGGTCTGTTTTTCTGGTCTGTCTCTCTGTCTGTCTATCTGTCCTGTCTGTCTGGTCTATCCGTTTTTCTAGTCCATTTTGTTTGGCTGGTCTGTCTGTCTGTCTGTATGTATGTCTGTCTGTTTGAACGTTCTGTCTGTCTGTCAGTCGGTCTGTCTGGTCTGTTTTGTGTGTCTGGTTTGGTCAGTTTGTCTGTCTATCTGTCTGGTCTGTGTCTCTGTCTGTCTCTCTGTATGTCTGTCTGTCTTTCTGTCTGTCCTGTATGTCTGGTCTGTCTGTCTTTCTGTCCGTTTTTCTGTGTGTCTGTCTGTTTGTCTATCCATCTGTCTGGTCTGTCTGTATTGTCTGTCTGTCTTATGTGTCTTTCTGTCTGTATGTCTGGTCTGTTTTGTCTGTCTGGTCCGGTCTGTCTTGTCTGTCTGTTTGTCTGTCTGTCTGTCTTTCTGGCTCATTCTGTCTGGTCTGTCTCTATGTTTGTTTGTCTGTATGTCTGTCTGTCATTTGGGATGTCATGCATGTTTGTCTGTCTTTCTGTCCGTCCGTCTGTCTGTCTGTCTCGATTGTATGTCTGGTCTGTCTGTCTGTCTGTCTCTCTGGTCTCTCTCATCTGTTTGGTCTGTCTGTCAGTCTGTCTGTCTGTCTGTTTGTCTGTTTGTCTATCTGTCTGGTCCGTCTGGTCTTTTTGTCAATCTTTCTGTCTATCCGTTCTGTCTGTCTGTCTGTCTTTCTTTCTGGTTTTATGTCTGGTGTGTCTGACTATCTGTCTTTCTGTCCTTTACTTTTTCTTTCTGTCTGTCTGTCTGTCTGTCTGATCTGTCTGATCTGTCAGTCTGTCCGTAAGAAAGAAAGAAAGAGCAGACAGATTAGACAGGCAGACAAGACAGACAGACCAAGAGACAGACAAGACAGACAGGCAGACCAGACTGACAGATAGACTGACAGGACAGACAGGAAGAACGGACAAAACACACACAAGACAGAAAAACCAGAGAAACCAAAAGATCAGACAGACAAGACAGACCAGACAAGCAGACAAAAAGAGAAGACGACAGAAAGACCAGACAGATAGAAAAGTCAGACAGACAGACAGAAAAGACAGACATACAACCCAAACGACAAGACAGACAGACTGACCAGACAGACAATCAAACCAGACAGACAAGACAGAAATACACACCAAGCAGACCCGACGGACAGACAGACAAGGAAGACCGACAAACTAGACAGACAAGTAGACGAAAAAGACAGAAAGACCGGACATACAGAAAGACAATACACACAAATAGATAAGACAAACAGACAGATCAGACTGACAGCCAGAAAAAACAGATAAGAAGAATAGAAATACAGAAAAACTAAACACACAGAAGGAAAGTCGAGAAAGACAGACAGACAGACAGAAACACGAGACAAAAAAGACAAAAAGACTGGCAAAACAAACAAGCAGGCCAAGCAGACAGATAGACAGACCAGTCAAACAAAAACAAATTACAGACAGACCAGACAGACAGAAAGACAGACGAAAAGACTACAAAGACCGGTCAGACAGAGAGAAAGACCAACGGACAGATGGATCAGCCAGAAAGACAAACTACACAGAAAGACAGGCCAGACAGACAGACAGACAAACTAGATAGACGGAAAGGTAAGACAGACAGACAGAAGAGACAAACATACAAAAGACCTGACCGACCGAAACACCAGACAGACATAAAGACAAGACAGACAGACAAGATCAACAGACACACAAGACAGAAAGAAAGACCAGATAGACAGACAGACAATGCACAAAGACAGACAGACAGACAAGATATAGAGACAGACTGGACAGACAGACGAGCCAGACTGACAGAAAAACAGACATACGGACAGACGGACAGACAAACGAACAGAGAGAGTAGACAGACAAACAAACTAAACAGACAGAAGGACAAGACCGACAGAAGAAATAGACCGACAGAAGAGACAGAAAGACAGACAAACAGACAGAGTGGACAGATTAAACAGGTAGACAAGACAGAAAGACCTACAGACAGGCAGACAGACATTCAAACCAGACAAAAAGACAGACCAGAAAGACCAAAGAGTCATACAGAAGAGACAAAACATCTGGCAGACAGACAGTGCAGACAAACATACAGACGGACTAGACAGACAGACAAGCCTGACAGAAAGACAGACCAGAAAGAAAGACAAAATAGACACAAAGACAACTAAGACTGACAGAGAGACAAAGCATATAGACATATTGACAAAACAGAAAGACAGACAGACCAGACGGATAGACCAGATAGACAGACTAAACAAGCAAACAGACCAGACAGACAAACAGACCAGACAAACAAGGCAAACAGGCAGACAGAGCAGACAGATAGACGGAGGAGACAGACAGACAGACAGACATACAGACAAGACAGACCAGACGGACAAACAGACAAAAACTGAAAGAAGACCAGACTGACAAGAGAGAAAGACAGACCAGGCATACAGACGGACAAGACGGACAAATAAACCTGACAGAAAGACAGACAAGAAAGACAGACAGACCAACTATACAGAGAGACAGACCAGATAGAATAGATTGACCGGACAGAAAGACAGGCCAGACAGAAAGACAGGTTAGACAGACATAAGGACCATGCAGACAGACAGACAAGCCAGATAGACCAGCAGACAAAAATGGAAAAAAAAACAGACAGAAATACAGGCCAGACATCCAGACAGACCTTAGACTCAGACACACCAGACAGATAGAATGACAGACAAATAGACAAACAGACCAGACAAACAGACTGACAGACAGACAAACAGTTCAGAGAGAAAAACAGACAAGACAAAAAAACAAAGACACATGGACAGACGAGACATACAAACAGACCATGGAGAAAAAAGGTCAGATTCAGAGACCAGACAGACAGAAAGACAGACCAGACAGACAAGACACACAAACACACAAGACAGACATAAAGACCAAATAGACAGACAGACCAGACAGGCAAACACACATACAAATAGACAGACAAACAAGACAGACAGACAGACTGGACGGACAGACGGACCGAATAGATAAAAAGACAGACAGACGGACAGACAGACGAACGGACAGAGCAGACAGACAAACAAACTAAACAGAAAGAAGGACAAAACCATGTCTGATCCTTCTGTCTGGCTGTCTGACGGATCTTTCTTTTTGTCTTTCTTTTCTGTCCGTCTGTCTGTTTGTCTGTCTGTCTGTCAGTCTGTCTGTCTGGTCTGCTTTGTCTGTCTGGTCTGGTCTGTCTTGTCTGTTTGTCTGTCTGGTCTGTCTTTCTGTCTGTTTTTCTGTCTGTCTGTCTCTCTTTCTGTCTGTTTTGTCTGTCTGGTCTGGTCTGTATGGTCTATCTATCTGGTCTGTCTCGTCTGTCTGTCTGGTCTGTCATTCTGTCTGTCTGTATGTCTGTCTGTCTGTCCTGTTTGTCTAGCCTGTCTGTTTTTCTAACTGTCTGTTTGGTGTGTATGTCTGGTCTGTCTTTCTGTATGTCTTTCTGTCAGTCTGTTTTGTATGTTTGGTCTGTCTGTCCATTTGTCTATACGTCTGTCTTTCGGTCTATCTTTCTGTGTGTCTGTCTGTCTGTCTGTTTCTCTGTTCGTTTGTCTGTTTGTCTGTTCTGTTTGGTCTGTCTGTCCGATCTGTCTGTCTGTGTGTCTAGTCTGTCTGTCTGTCTGTGTGTCTGCCTTTCTGGTCCCTCTGGTCTTTCTAGCAATATGTGTGTCTGTCTACCATTGCGAAATTGCATCGTTCCGTCACTTGCATCTGGTAGACAGTTGATTGAAGGATCCATCTGTCTTGTTTGTATGTCTCGTCTTTATGTCTGTATCTCTGATCTTTCTGGCTATCTGTCTAGTCTGTAGGTCTGTCGGATCTGTCTTTCTGTCTTTCTATTCTGTCTGTCTGTCTGTTTGCTGTATGGTTGTCAGTCTGTCTGTCTAGTCTGTTTGTCTGTCTGATCTGTCTGTCTTTCTGGTCTGTCTGTCTGGTCTGACTGGTCTGTCGGTCTATCTGTCTGTCTGGTCTGTCTTTTTGTCTCTCTGTCTGTATATCTGTCTGTCTTTTTGTCTGTTTTGTCTGTCTGGTCTGGTCTGTATGGTCTGTCTATCTGGTCTGTCTCGTCTGTCTGTCTGGTTTGTCTGGTCTCACTTTTCATCATTATTGCTCATATGACTGCTTATTCATCGTCCTTTCTGCAATTTTGGGGAAATCTTAGAGACAAGATAATTTTCTTGTTAGCTATTCTTTCTTTCCTAGTGAAACTCCCAGTCTGTTTTGCACACATTTGATTACCTAAGGCTCATGTAGAAGCCCCATTTACTGGTTCTATAGTGTTAGCCGCTATCCTTTTGAAGCTAGGGGACTACGGCCTTTACTTGGAACAAGGACTAAACATTTATAAAGAAACAATATTGATAGGGGCCTGCATAGTAGGCGGAATCTTCAGTTACTGGATCTGCTTACGTCAATCCGATGTAAAATCTTTAATTGCTTACTCCTCCGTAGCTCAAATATCATTCGTTATTTTAGGTATTCTTAGATATTGTACTTACACTAATATAAGATCAATTCTAATAATGGTATCTCATGGGATCTGTTCTTCTGGATTATTTTATTTAAGCTATCTATTTTATGCGCGCATCTGAAGTCTTAGATTCTTTCTTACCCTTAGAACAATGTCTCTTTTCCCATCTTTATGTTTTTGAAGACTCAGTCTTAGTTTTTTCAATATAGGACTTCCCCCATCACTCAACTTCATTTCCAAAATATATTTTTTATCGGTGTATTCAGTCTAGATTGGATAGTAGTAGCTCTATCCGGAATCCTATGTTTTTTCTCATCCTGTTACTGCATCTATTTATACTCTAGAACTAGCCACGGGGAGAGATTATATATCCTTAGCTGATTAGAGTATAGTTTAAATGAATATTTAATCGGGAGAGCACATTTTATCCCTCTGTTTGTGGAACTAAAGGAGAACTATTTCTAACAGTATTGTTATATTTCGTATCAGGATATATTTTAATTATTATCGGGGTAATGAGTATTTGTTGCTCATTCTCATTGTTCTTATCGGATGAAATTTATTTATTAAAATATCCTTCTTGCATTTGAATTACCAAGTGTGTTTAGATTGGCTAGGACTATCATTTATTTTTTTAGTGCTTCTAATTTCTTCTCAAGTGATAATTTTTTCTTCTTACTGTATAAGCGACGAAATTTTTCTAAATTGTTTCATATATATAATGTTAGGATTTATCTCATCTATGGTTCTGCTAATCATATCTTCAGACAGATTAAGACTAATGCTAGGTTGAGACGGATTGGGGATTTTCTCATACTTACTAATTATAGTTTATAAGAATTACACTTCTTCTTCTATAGGAATAAATACCCTAAGAAACCGAGTGGGGGATGTATTAATTTTATGGTCACTGGGGTTAATATTTTACTCCAGGAGCTGGGACTACATATTTTTAAAATATTTCTCCCTATCAATCATGCTCCTTTTTATCCTATCTTCTTTTCCAAAAGAGCTCAATTACCTTTCTCTGCATGGTTACCAGCAGCTATAGCAGCCCCCATCCCTGTCTCATCTTTAGTTCAGTCATCCACACTGGTAAAAGCCGGGATATATTTGATGGTCCATTTGTCTCCATCGTTTGAAGAGAGAGGGTGCTGCTTACTCATTATCATAGGAGGCTTAACTTCCTTTTTCTCAGGATTGGCTGCATTTGGAGAAAATGATTTAAAACGAGTAATTGCACTATCTACATTAAGCCAACTAGGAGTAATAATAGTCTCTCTAGGTTTAGGGCTTATGCTATTTTGTTCCTTCCGTCTTTTTGCTCATGCACTTTTTAAGGCTCTTCTTTTTATATGCTCAGGGATCGTAATCCATTCATTAGGTGTACAAGACATACGTCGAATAGGAGGGGTATCCAAGATACTCCCCTACACCAGCTAAATTATTTTAGAGTGCTCTCTAAGATTGATGGGATTTTCATTTTTATCGGGTTTCTTCTCAAAAGATTTAATTATCGAACTGCCCTCTTTGTTCTTTACTGGGGGACCGTTATAGGAGGATATTTCTGTTATTGATGTTTTTGGGGTCTACTAGCATACTAGAAAACAAGTATAAGAATTCTCAATCAAATTAAAATAATTGTCTTTCCCTAAGAGGATCCCTCAATTGGAATTCAAGTATAGTATTTATACTAGGAAGATTTATTCCCCTCATCAGTAGATAGAAAGATAAGAAAACAATCATTCAACGTCAACAAAGTGCTAGTATCAAGCTGCAGCCTCAAACCCAAAATGATGTTGGGGTGAGAAGTAGCACTTAGTGTGACGTAAAATACAAATTATAAGAAAATTAGTACCAATAAGCACATACAAACCATGAAAACCTGTTGCTAAAATGAATGTACATCCATAGATTTTATCTGCAATAGTGAAAGAGGTTTCTATATACTCCAATCCTTGTAGAAATGAAAAGCATAATCCTAGAGACACAGTAACGAGATATCCCTGGAGACACTGATCAAAATTATTTTCTATCAAGGCATGGTGGGCTCAAGTTACTGTAACTCCCGAAGCCAGAAGGATACTAGTATTAAGCATGGGCATTTGAAATGGATTAAAGCTTTCTACCCCAATTGGAGGTCATAAGGCCCAAACTTCAATATTAGGTGACAAGCTTCTGTGAAAAAATGCTCAAAAGAAAGAAACAAAAAAGAAAATCTCAGAAATAATAAATAAAATTATAAAAAAAAGTAGCTTCTCGCGATACATCTCGTCACCATTGATATGAAACAAATACGATTGTGGCCAATCCCGTAAAGAAGAGCATTCTGTCAAAAGAATGGAATCACTTGACAAGTCCTGAAGTCATTGCAAAAGCCCCTATGCCTGTAGCTAAGTGCCAAAGTCTAACGCTAACTAGATGATAGGGTTGATTTAATTGATTCATTATTCTCTTGCCTAGAGAGATATTAGAGTAATAAAAACATAAGATTGAATCATAGCCACAGAGAATTCTAGTTTTAATAAGACAATTTGCGAGAACACTACAATTGTAGTAATATAGGCATTTTCCAGAGTCCCCTAAAAGAGTTAATAGGAGATGGCTGGCAACTATATTGGCCGCAAGTCGGACAGAGAGTGTAATAGGCCGAATCATATTTCAATCATTTGTTATCAAAACATTTGTAGTTTCCTTAATTCAAGCATACATGATAAAAGAGATTCAAAGGGGAACTGCGAGTCTTAAAGTAACCGTTAGATGTCTAGTAGCAGTAAAAATATAAGGAAATAAACCAATAAAATGATTAAATAAAATAAACAAGAAAAGGGAAATAACCAGGATACTAGCACCAAATCTATTCGGGCCTATAAGGAGAGATATATCCCGATCTAATCCCATTAAAACTCTCTTAACTAAAAATTGTGGTCGTGATGGGATTAATCAAAAAGATATCACTATAAATAGGAATGGTGTCAGTATTTCTAATCAGTTAGTTAAAAAAGAGGAAGTCTGATCAAATACTGAAAAGAGGTTTATTATCATTTTCAATTCAAATAAAAAGTTTGATTAGAAAAGCTATTAGAAGAAGAAACCAAATGTGATTGATAAAGAAAAAAAACTATAGTTATAAAAGCTCATAATAGAGCTATAGAGACAAGGAAGATCATAACTCAAGGAACCGGTATTATTTGAGAACTTAAGAGGCTACCGCTTGACCTTCAGCAACCCTATGAAATTTGTAACTCAAGTCACTTTAAAAAGTCTCTTTCTCCAAGAGCTTCAATATCAATAGGTATAAAACTATGTCCAGATCAACAAATTGCAGAACATTGACCATAAAATACTCCAGGCATATTCAGCAGAAGTCTGGATTAGTTAAGTCGACCTGGGACTGCATCCACCTTAATACCTAGAGATGGTACGGCCCATGAATGTAGAACATCATCTGAAGTAATCATTAGACGGATAGCTTGATTATAGGGGACTGGTATACGATTGTCCACATCAATTAAACGATACATACCAGTAGAAAGTTCATTTGAAGGGATCTTGTATGAATCAAATTGAATATCAAGAGAGAAATAATGATGATGACGTAAATTATGAAGAGCCTGGTCAGGAGCTAAATAGCTCATGCAGAGACGAATGGTTGCTGCAATTAGACATGGCTAGGAAAGCTACTCACAAGAATCAGGAATATACAAGTGAAAACGACAGTCCTGATAAAAAAGTGTCTGCAGTTGACCTTCAAAAGGTGATCCTGCTTCCCGAGTAACCCGGGAATAAAGACTCAATTTTCTTGAGTCGTTTGATAGTCTTTAACGAGACATTTGCAAATGTAAACCCGAAAGATCCTGGATCAGTTGGGACAAGAAACTCATTCTGTATGCTATGGCATGAAGCGTTGCGAGACAAAGGAGCGGAGAACATTGTAGACTCTCTCTTCTCAGTGATCACTGCAACAAGTGAAAGAGACGTCATTCATACTCTAGATGGAAAATTGTTCGGGCCAGAACAAGAACTGGGTCTTATACACTGCCCTTGTACAAATAGTCAACCAAGTTTTTGGGCCAGAGCGCATTATTCTGAGATACCTCACAAAGGGATATACCCATTACGTAGCAGACGGAATTCACAAGAACATCGAGGTGAAAATGAAAAAAAGGGCAAGATACATGAATTTGGTGAATTTTTAACTTGTGTTAACAGATCCAGGAAAGGAGTTAATACCATCATTATGGACAATTCTTTCGAGAATTGAACTTCAAAGAAGAGAGCCTGCACAAAATAGATAAAGTTGCCTCACCTGACTGCTATTTTTGAAGCTGAATTCCTGAAAGGATAAAGAAATACATTTTACCGCACTAGCTTCAACAGTGAGGAGAGGCTTCATTCAGAGTTTCCGCAAAAGTCATTCAACCATACGAAAATTCCAGACCCTGACTCGACCCCAAGGGGTATTTCTAAAAAAAATGAAGCCATTGTGAAAAACTATGCCCCATGATGCCATGTAGCAGATGTCAATTTTGGCTGAACCCTCAGGTCACAGATGTTCCTGACTTGACCATCGATGAAGAAGACCCATACGAAGAAGAATAGATTTTTAGATTTATGGCTTTTCAATCGCTCTTAAGTTAAAAGTGATTAAATAATGTTAATTAAGGCTCGAACTTTAAATACTGATTTTTTTAAAACTCCAAATAATGTAGATACTAGGTTTTGTCGTTGGAAATTCAAGTTGATCTCACCAGAAAAACACCGACAAAACCTAGTATCTACCTTCTCACTTGTTTTGAAAAAGACTACGGCTTTGTAATTAGTATAGTTGAAATCAGTGAAATATTTGCTATTTTTCTATAACTATACAGTTCTAAAAGTCATACGAATAAAGAAGCAGCATAAAAAACAACGTTTTCACATTTTTCTCGGCATTTACTAAGATGTAGATACTAGGTTTTGTCTGAGGACAGCCGAAACGAGACACACAGACAGATCAGACAGACCGGACAGACAGAAACACCAGAAAGACAAGAAAAACAGACAGACAATACAGCATGGTGGACCAGACAGACAAATAAACAGACTGGACAGACAGGAAGAACGGACAGAAGGACACACAAGACAGAAGGACCAGAGAGACCATACAAATCAGACAGACCAGGCAGGCTTCCATTCAACACGGTCAAAATTTTCTTTTCGATAGTGGCCCCCTCATATAAGGTCTGAAAAGGAACACTAGAGCTCTCTCTTTCTCTACATTTCTCTCTCTCTCTCTCTCTCTTTCTTTCTCTCTCTCTCTCTCTCTCTCTCTCTCTCTCTCTCTCTCTCTCTCTCTCTCTCTCCTTGGGTGTCCCACTGGTATACTAGTCAATTTTCTTGTTAGTGGTTTCCAATTCCACACACAATCACACTCATCCATTGAGTACAGCTATACTGGCACAGGGATGCTTAAGACCGTGAATGGTTAGACCGTTGCTCAAGCGATAAATATGTGCTACACCAATACCAACAACATTTTCATCTAGACTAAGATTCACTTTAACCCGTGTAAACTGCTTCTATTCAACAAGCTCAATTTTTCTTTTCGACGGTTACCCCCTCATATAAGGTCTTGGGAATATCGGCAGGTGTTTCGGTTGCAAATTTATAATTTTAATGAATAAAACAGACTTTTGACATTTTTCAACATGGGCAATGAATCAAGCAGACTGACCAGCGAGTAACAAAAACTTGTCTCATTTTAATGAGACAACTTTGACACGCCAATTGGTGTAACTTATTTGAACTTTGCCAGAACAATAAACAAACCAAAACATGCCAGACAAGACCAAGTGGAAATGAAAGAAAACATTAGAGCTCTCCGTCTCCCTGGGTCTCCCACTGGTATTCTAGTCCAATATTCCTTGTTATAGGTTTCCAATACCACACACAATCAAAATCATCCACTGAGTACAGCCAAACAGAAGCACGGATGCTTAAGGCCGTGAACGGTTAGACCGTTGCTGAAGTGGTAACCATGTGCTAAGCAAATGCCTTCAACTTTTTCATTTGGACTGAGATTTAATTTAGCCCATGTCAACTCCTTACATTCTACACGCTCACGATTTTCTTTTTGATAGTTATCCCCTCAGATAAGGTGTGAAAGGGAACACTACAGCTCTCTTTCTCTCTCTCGCACTCCTTGGGTCTCCCACTGGTATGCTATTCAACTTTCTTTGTTAGTGGTTTCCAATTCAACACACAATCATGCTCATCCAATGGGTAGAGCTACACTGGTACATGGATGCTTAAGGCCATGGATGGTTAGACCGTTGCTCAAGTGGAAACCATAAACTAAGCCAATGCTAACAACTTGTTCATTTGGACTGAGATTCACTTTAGCCCATGTCAGCTCCTTCCATTCAACACGCTCGAAAATTTGTTTTGGATAGTGACCCTCTATCCCAATAAAAAATGTTTTATACAAAGACCCCCTCATATAAGGTCTGTGGATTATTGGTAGGGGTTTTGGTTGCAAATTTATAACTTTAATCAATTAAACACACCTCGGACATCTTTCGGTATGGGCACTAAATAAAGCAGACTGAGTGGCTTATAACCAACAAACCCTTAACAACTCTAAATCTAGTCACAAGCCCTAGTGAAAATGAAAGGGAACGCCAGATTTCTCTGTCTCTCTATGCTCACCTTGGGTCTCTACTGGTATGCTTGTCAACTCTCCTTGTTAGAAGTTTCCAATGCCACAGGCATGCACACTCATCAACTGAGTACAGCTACAAAGGTGCACAGTTGCTTAAGGCTGTGAATGGTCAGACTGTTACTCTAGCGGTAGACCTGCACAATGTATAAATACCAACAATATATTTCTTTTTAATATGGGATACACAATGTTCACCGCTAAAGGCACGGATGCCTAAGGCTATGAATGGTTAGATACATACTTGCCATAGCCGTGACACAACGGTATATGCATAACAAACAAGCCGTGGCTAGTTAGACCGTTGCTTTAACTAACTGAGAAACACTTCACTCTGGTCTGAATGGTTGTCGGGTCTGTCTGTCTTTCTGTTTGTCTGTCTTTTTGTCTCTTCTGTCTGGTCAGTTTTGTCTGTCCGTCTGGGCTGTCTGTCTTGTAATCTTGTCGGTATGTTTCTTTTGTTTGTTTGTCTTTCTGGTCTGTCAAGCCTGTCTGTCTGTCTTGCCTGTCTGCTCTGTGCGTCTGTCCTTCTGTCTGGTTTGTCTGTCTAGTCCGTCTGTATTTCTGGCTTGTATGTCTGTCTGTCTGTCTTTTTGGTCTGTTTATCTGTCTTGCCTGTCCGTCTGTCTTGTCTGTCTGTCTGGTCTGTCTGTTTAGTCAGTCTGTGTGTCTGGCCTTTCTCTCTATTTGGTCTGTCTGGTCTGTATGATCCGTTTGTTTGTCAGGTCTGTTTGGGCTATCCGGTCTGTCTGGTCTGTCTATCCGTTGGTCTTTCTGTCTGCCTGTCTTGTTGCTCTGTCTGGTCTGTCTTTCTTTCTTTCTGTCTCTCTGGCATGTTTGTCTGTCCGTCTGTTCTGTCTGTCTGTCAGTCGGCTCAGTCTTTCTATCTGTCTCTTTGTCTGTTTGTCTGGTCTGTTTGGTCTGTTTGGTTAGTTTGATCTGTTTGTCTGGTGTTTGGGGTCTGTTTTGTCAGTTTAGTCTGTCTGGTTCATCTATCGTTCTGCTCTTTTTGTCTGACTGGTCTGTTTGTCTGTGTGGTCCATCTGTATCTCTTATTTCTCTATCTGTTTGTCTGTCTGTCTTTACTGTCCGTGTGTTTTTTTGTCGGTCTGTCTAGTCTGTCTTGTCTCTTTTTCTGTCTGTCTGGTCTGTCCCTCTTTCCAGACTGTCTGTATGTCTCTCTGTCTGTCTGTCTGGTCTGTTTGGCCTATCTTTCTGTCTGTCTCTCTGTCTGTGTGGTCTGTGTTTGTGTTCCTCTGTCTATCTGGTCTTTCTGGTCTGTCTTTCTCTCTGTCTGTCTGTACGTTTGTCTATCTGGTCTATCTGTTTGTTTAGTCTGTTTTTCTGTCTCGTCTATCTGTATGTCTGATCTGTCTGTTTGTCAGGTCTGTCTGGGGTGACTGTTTTTCTAGGTTGACTATGTGTCTGGTTTTTTGTCTGATCTGTGGTCCTGTCTGGGTTGTCGGTCTGTCTAGCCTGTCTTTCAGTTTATCCTTCTGTCTGTCTATCTCTCTGCTCTGTTTGTGTTTCTGGTCTGTTTATTTTTCTTGTCTATCTGGTCTCTCTATATGTCTGGTCCATCTATCCGTCTGGTTTATCCAGAACTGTCTTTCTGTCTAGTCTTTCTGGTTCTTCTATCTGTCTGTTCTGCTTTTCAGTCTGGCCTGTTTTTCAGTCTGTTCTGTCTGTCTGTTTGTCTATATACTCTGTCTGTCTGTCTGTCTCTCACTCCTGCCTGTCTGTCTTGTCTGTCCACTGGTCCTGTCAATCTGCCTGTCTGGTCGTTTGTCTGTCTTTCTGTCTGGTCTGTCTGTCTGCCTGTCTGTTAGTCTATCTATCTTATCAGTCTGTCTGTCTGTCTGTCTACTCTGTCTGTCTGTCTATTCTGTATGGTCCTACTGTCTGGTTTGCTTGTCGGTCTCGTTTGTCTGTCTGGTCCCTCTTTCAGTCTGGTCAATCCGTCTGTCTGGTCTGTTTGTGTATTTTGTGTGTCTGTCTGTCTGGTTTTCTGTCTGTCTGTCTGGTCCGTCTGTCTGTTTTGTCTGTCTGTGTCTCTTGTCTGTCTGTGTGGCCTTTCTGGTCTTCCTTGTCTATCTGGTTGGTCTTCCTGTCTCTCTGTATGTCTGTCTGGTCTCTCAGTCTGTCTGTCTGTCCTTTGTGTCTGTCTAGTTTGTCTTTCTGTCTGGTTTTCCCGTCTATCCGGTTGGTCTGTCTGTCTGACCTGTCTTTCATTCTAGTCTGTCTTGTCCGTCTGTCTGTATGTCTTTCTGTCTTTGTGTTAGTCCAGTCCTTCCGTCTGCCCAGTCTGTGTGTCTATCTGCTCTGTCTGTCTGTCTAGTCTGTCTGTCTGTCTGTCTGGCTTGATTGTCTATCTGGTCTTTCCGTCTGTTTTATCTCTCTGTGTGTCTTGTCTGTCGGTCTTGTCTGTCTGTCTCTCTGGTCTTTCTATCTGTCTTCTCTTTCTGTCTGCCTTTCTGGTCTCTCTAGTCTGTCTAATCTTTCTGGTCTCTCTGGTTTTTTCGTCTTGTGTGTCTGTCTATCCACTCTTCCTGTCAGTCCAGTCTGTCTATCTGTCTTTCTGGTCTGCCTGTCTTTCTAGTTTTTCTATTTCTCTTGTCTGTCTTTTGTTTCAGTCTGTTTGGTCTGTCTGGTCTGTTTGCCTGTCTGATATATCTGTCTGTCTAGTCTTTCTGTCTGTCTTGTCTTTCTGTCTACCTTTTTGATCAGTCTAGTCTGTCTAATCTTTGTGGTCTCTCTGGTCTTCCTTTCTTGTTTGTCAGTCTATCCACTCTTCTTGTCTGTCCAGACAGCCTAACTTTCTGTCTGGTACATCTGGTCTCTCTGTCTGTCTCGTCTTTCTGTATATGTGTTGGCTTTTTCTACCTGTTTTGTCTATCTATTGTCATTTCTGGCTGTCTGTTCGATCCGTCTGTCGGTCTTGTCTGTTTGTGTGTTTGGTGTGTCTGGTTGTCTGGACTTTCTGTCTGTTTCGTCTATTTGTCTGTCTAACCTGTCTGTTTGTCTTGTCTGTCTGTCTGTCTGGTCTTTTTGGTCTGTGTGTCTGTCTTGTCTGTCTGTATGTCTGGTCTTTCCGTCTGGTCTGTCCGTCCGTCTGGTCTGTCTGGTCTGTCCGTTTGTCTGGTCTGTCTGTCTTTCTTGTCTGTTTTTCTGTCTTGGTTGTATGCCTGTCTTGTCTGTCTTTCAGTCTGATCTTTCTCTCCGTCTGTTCTTTCTGTTTGTCCGGTTTTTCTCTCTGCCTGTCTGGTCTGTCTGGTCTCTCTGATCTGTCTGGTCAATCTGGTGTTTCTGTCTTGTGTTTCTGTCCATCCGTTCTTCCTGTCGGTCTGGTCTATTTTTCTGTCTGTCTGTCTCTCTGTCTGTCTTATTTGTCTATGTTTCTCTTCTGTCAGTCTGTCGGCATTTTTGGTCTGTTTCAGTGTCTTAATTGCCTTTCTGTCTTGTCTGTCTGCATTTTTTCTGGTTTGTCTATCTTTGTGTCGGTTTGTCTGGTCTGTCTGTTTGTCAAGTCTGTTTGGTCTATATGTCAGTTTATCTGTCTGCATGGTATGTCTGTTTCTCTAATCTGTCTGTCTGTCTTGACACTTCGATCAGACAGACCAGAGAGACATATAGACCAGATTGACCAGACACACCAGTTAGTTAGACAGAACGACAAGACAGACTTTCTGACTGTGTTTGGTCTGTCTGTTCGTCTTGTCTGTCTCTCTGTCTTGCATGTCTGTCTTGTTTGTCTGTCTCTCTGGTCTGTCTTTCCTAATAGTCTGTTTGGTTGTCTGGTCTGTCTGTCGTTTTGTCTCTCTGTCTGTCTTTCTTGTCTGTCTTGTCTGTCAAATTAGTTTTTCTGTCTGGTCTGTCTGTCTTTCTGGTGTGTCTATCTGTCTGGATATCTTGTCTGTCTGTCTGTCTGTATTTCTGTCTGGTGTGTTTTTCATTCTCGTCTGTCTGTCTATCTGGTCTTTTTGTCTGTCTGTATGGTCAGTATGTCTGTCTGGCCTGTCTTGATTTCTAGTTTATCTGGTCGGATCAATTTTGGAAATCCTTTTTCACTCCTTGATCCGATCTTACGTTTCCTACTGTCCAATAGTATGGATGTCAACCTTTCCTTCACTGTTAAAACCACTTTCTAAGGTTTATAATAAAGCTAGAAACCTCATTAAGGAAACTAACCGTTCAAGAGTTATCCCATTACTTGATCTCGAGTCACTGTATATTCTTTTGTGTGCATGTTTTACTTTTTCTCAGCTTCATGGTGACCTCCCCCGTCCCCTAAGTGTTCAGCCATCTTTCACCTCTGATCAGAATAATTATAAGCTTCGCAATACCGAAAATCATATTCAAGTTCCTTTTACTCCTTGTGTAAGGTCAGACTTTAATCCTTTAATTGCGAGTTACATTGTATGGAATAAGTTGCCCGAATCAGCTCGAAGGTGCCACTCATTCGGTTTGTTCAAAAAAATTATTAAAAATTCATTGGCTTCTTAGAAATTATTTTATCTCTTTTTATATGTGTATATGCGTGTATGTATGCATATGTATTTCTTGATTATTTCATTGGAGTCTTTTTTTTCTACAGATATACTTAATTAATTTAGTCTGTTCAATCTATTAGTCTATTTAGTTTTGTTTTCTATAGTTTTTCATTTTATTTATACTTTCCTCTCTTCTCCTTTTTGCTCTTCTCTCTGTGAGTAAGTGATTATTTTTTTCCTTCTCTGAGTAAGTGGCTCGTTCATTTTCCCCTTTTTTACAGGCCAAAGAGCCTTTGGGGAAATAGTAAAATGTAATATTGTATGTGTGTTTCGTGATGAATAAATCTTATCTTATCTTATCAGAGCCACATTTGACCACTGTCATCACTGTAGCTTTCAATATTCTAATCTTGGTTTGTAGACTTCTTTCTATTCTTCCAAACTTTTTTTAACTGTGAAAAAACACCCTGGGCCCTAGCTATTCTACTTTTAACATCTTCACTGCTCCCACCATCTTTACTAATAATACTACCTAGGTGACTGAAGCTCCCAACCTGATCAATCTTTTCGGTACCTAATGTCACCTGTTCATCTTCACTTATTCCTATAGCCTTAGTGACTTAGTCTTCTTAACATTATTTTTCAAGCCTATTTTAGCACCCTGAACTCGTAAAACCTCTAAAATTCATTCATTTTGCTCACACTTTCATCTAATTTGCTTAAATCATCAGCATAATCTAAGTCCAGGATCATTCTTCCTCCCCATTTGATTCCATGGTCTCCAATTGCCTTTCCTGTGCTCCTTAAGACGAAGTCCATCAAAATGATACACATAAAGGGGGATAGAACACAACCCTGCTCTTTAATTTAGAGGTCAAAAAACAACAGCAAACGGACTTTTAGCTGGTATTCACCGTTGAAATATATTGCATTTCAATGCTAAGCATTGAACATATTAGATTGTTCCAACGCTGCTTTTGGTCTTTTGAAATAAAAGACGCCATAAGCCTATAAAAATGATTTTATTTGTGGATTACATAGCAGTTATTTGTGATATTTTATTTGTGATCATATAACAACAATTTGTTTTGCGTTTTTAACTTTTGCAAAATTTTTTGCCATTTGTCAGTTAACTTTTTGAGTTTTTTTTTTTTTTTTTTTTTTTAATTTGATTTATGATTTCTATGTTTGTTTTTAAGCAAAATTTGAAAACATACTGCTGAAAGGGGGACATTTCTCCGGTTTAAAATAATTCCTTTTTGACTGGAACGTATAATAAACTTTCAGATAGCCTATGATCGAAATAAATAAAAGGGGTTTGTTTCAAATTTGCCTCCCCCCCCCCCACATCTCAAAAAAATTCAAAATTTCAGTATCTTTGGCATTTTGAAATACATGACTATAAGTAATAAAAGCCTTTGTTTCGAAATCAAGGGATAGGTAGGTTTGTTTTATTCTATTGTAGATGATTATAGTACTGTAGATGATATTTACAGTATTGTGTATTGTAGATGATAGTATTACGGTGTGAAAAAGAAAAATAACTGGTCAATCAATTTTAAGATTTTTTCGCTTTGTAATGCTCACTAATAGTATTATTACATACCAAGAAGTAAATAATGATAAGAGATTGTGAAGAGGAATAACAAATTCAATGTGAGATAATAAATAAATGGGTGAAATAAAGAAAATACCATTTTTCAAGAATTTTTTTATTTCGTGAAATAAGAAAATGAGGGCTAATAATTCAAAAAAAAGGCATTTTCAATTTTCCAAACAAGGGGAAAATGCCGTCTAACTCAAATGCCGCGACAAACTTAAGAACATACGCTACTTTTTTACGATGATACAAAGTATGACGGAGCTTAAGCAAAAAATGTTCAAACTGCTTAATTTAGCAAAATGAACACAGTACTCTGAGTTTACTTTGAATTAACGAGGTGTCAGTAGGCAGCGTCATCTTTTTCCAGAGAATAAAATGATAATTTTTTTATATATATATTTGACAATCTGGGTATATTAAAGACAAAATGTCTGATTCATTTGTCATCCAGTGTGTTTGAATATAAATTATAGAAGGAAAAAAAATACAGAGATAGAAAGGAAAGGGTGAAAGAGAGAGAGGAAGAGAAAGAGAGGGAGATAGTAAACGAGCGAAAGAGAAGGAAAAACGCGCACACAACACACAGTTAATTTAATAATGATTGGTTTAGAAATCAAGTCCTAATTTGGAAGTAAATTCACGCACGTCAACGTCATTTAGTGCTATGATTCCATATTACGACTCATTTTTAACTAAGCGTTATCCAACTATGAGATTGATAATCAACATATAGTTTCTATGGTATAAGATTAGCAAGCTTAGAAAGCTTAGCGGATTAGAAAGCTTGAGAATTCCCCAGCAATATACAGTGAAATGTATGAAAATATGCTCCAGACAGTGAAATACCCAGCAAGGGCTTGTTCGATGAATAAAATTATTTATTTATTAATTCATTAATGATTTTTCTACTATTGGTCTACAGTTTATGCACTACTACTTGCCATTAAATTTCTTCTCCGCGAAAGGCTAAAAGAAGCAAAAAGCAACAACAAAAAAAATTCATGGCTGCAGTAATTGTCACGGTTGCTAGTAAAGAATAATGGATTATATAATGTGGATTATAGCATATAGTAATCGAAACCTCAAAAATGGTGCTGAGACTGCTGAGAGACAACTGACTTTCATCCAGCTTTTCATTCAGTGGTAGCTATTATTTCGATTAATCTTAAAAGTAAAAGTTTATTACAAAATTAAATTTATGGGAATTTCGAAAACGAGCTGAAACCCCTCGATAATCACGTCAGACCAACATGGAAAATTTACCATTGGAGCCATCATTATTGAAAATCATGCACAGCAAAATTACAATCTCCAAATTTAACAGCTAATGAAATCTTTTTTGCATTGGAAGTAATGATGTGTCTCCATTTTTCTTTTTTTTTCAAAGGGCGATTAAGCCAGTGGACTTAGAATGTTAGCAGCGGGCTTAATTGAAAGAAAATTGTAATATCTAGAGTCTGTTTAAAGTAACAAATAGTTTGTGCCATAGCGAAGTGGCATTTTCTGCAATTTTGTACCACAAAACACCTATTTTGGCCCGAAGAGAGTTAAAATGCTGAGAATACAAATTCTGATAGAGCCAATAGATTCTTGTACAGTCTAAAACTTTAAACAGGAGGTATTAAGCGCCACCCCCCATCTTCAAAACGGCTCCAAAGTATGCCGTAAATACCCCAATAGGTTCTGTGTTTATTCATAGTTCGTCAGCTTATAATGACACAAATGCTGCACTACCAAGGTCTTTAAAACCCATCATCAACTGATTACCTTTTTAAGTAACAAAAGAGATCTTGCCATAGCAAGATCTCTCTGGGATACGGGGCATGAGGAACGCTTTCTGTCATGTTGAGGAACATAAAATCAGTTTTTTTTACCAAAGAGGATCAAAATGCCAGGAAGTTCGAATTCTAAGATAATCAATAGATTTGTCACGACTTAAAACTTTAAATACGTGGTTTCAGCTCAGTGGCATAATTTTGTAAAAATCCTGGGGGAGAGGGCAAAATTGGAGCCAATTTTACAAAATCAAGTGAAAATGACAGTGAAAACTGATAAGTGAGTCAATAGTACCATAAGGGTAAAGATATACTTAAGAAAACTAACCCGTTTCTGTTGATACTTGAATTATGCAAGCTTATCTGAGTTTTGACATGACTGTTGAAGAAACTATCTTCCAGTGGGGATGGACTGGGGTCTGGAGGGGAGAAAACTGAGGTCTAAGAGGGGCAGTTGTTTTCCCTGCCCCATAGGAAATTACACTTCTTTTTCAGCTCCCCATCCTGAAGAATAGTTCTACAGCAAGTGTTAAAATTAGTTGTGAATGCTGCTGCCAGTACCATCGTCATTTTTAAATCGTCAGCTGGTAATGACATGAATACTGCAGTGACTACCAAGATTGACGATCAATAACCATCAGATGACGACCTTTAAAATGGTGAAAGAGTTTGTGCCACAGCAAATTGATATTTTCTGCCATTTTGTTTCGCAAAACATCAATTTTTGCTCAAAGAGGGTTAAAATGTCAGCAAATGCAAGTTCTAAGATAAGCAATGGATTTGTTAATGTCTAAAGCTCAAAAAGGGAGTTTTAGGCCTCTCCACCTTGAAGAAATGTTCGACAGCATGCTGATCAAGCTTTACAATATATTTTGAATACTGCTGCGAGTTCCGTCTTTATTCATAAATCGTCAGGTGGTCATAACGTGAATGCTGCAGTGACTACAAAGATGGTTGATCATTTAACTGCAGATGATGTTCTTTTTAACAACAACAGAGATCGTACCATAGCAAAGTGGCATTTTCTGCCATTTTGTTTCGCAAGACATCAATTTCGGTTCAAAGACGGTCAAAATACCAGAGAATGCAAATTCTAAGACAACCAATCCATTACCATGTTCTAAAACGCTCAACTAGAAGCCTTGAGCCCCTCGTACTGATAAACATGGAATATCCTTTTTTGTATGGTTAGCATGCATATCATAATATATTTTTAATTCTTTTTATCTGCCAAGGCTAGTATGTTGCAACAATATCGCTGCGAGATGCTTAATTTAAAAATACTTTTAGAAGCTACATTTAAAAGCTACTACCTCTCTACGTGGATCTTATAGATTTGTCTTAATAACTCCATTAAAAAGTGCCTTATTACACATTTTGGAGTGAGAAGGCTGCGCAGCATAACAAAGGTGCCATTATAATCTCCATGTCAAAAACCCTGAACCGGAGGTATGAAATTCCCCCTCTTGTATGCCCCCTTAGTAAACAAAAACTAAAAAACACATTTTGAGAGAAACTTGCCAAATGAAAAATATCACTTATTTATTTTCAGTTTTTTTAAATAATTAAATTTCTTATGTGCAAAGTCTCAAAGATACAGGTGGAAACATACTTCTTGTAATCTTTAGTTTTGTGATAAAAAAAAGTTTTTTTTCCAGCTGAAAGCAAGCAGCAACATTAAAACTTAAAACAAACACAGAATTATCGCATCGTCCCGTTCCTCAACAGTCGCTCTTTAAGCCAAAGTTTTGAAGTTCTTTAAAAATAATTAAAATATAAGAAAATATGAGACAATGATATGAAAAAATAATTCGCATTTAAATTTATCAGCCCTTGTTTTTGAGCATGCTTTCTTGAAGAATTGTGACAAGAAGTCAAACTTTGGCGTAAAGGGCGAAGGTTGAGGAAGGGACAGTCCCTCTCATATATGCAATAATTTTCATTCGGTTTAAGTTTTAATGTTGATCCTTACTTTTAGTTGAAAGGAAAAGAAATTTAATTTTTCTCCATTTATCAAATCATACTAGGAAATCTTCTCCCCCGGGTAAAATTTTCCACGGTTCCCCGTGAACTTCCATTCCCACGAACAATTCTCTCCTTGGAAAACCCCCCTCCCAAAAAAAAAGAATTCCATACATTTCCAAATAACAAATATTATATGTAAGCAATGGGCAATTTCTGTAAGTTACAGCCCTTTCCCCAAGGACTGTTGGGAGAGGGTCGTTTCATCCACGGACATATAGTTCATAGATCTTTCAGCTATTCTGAATCAGAAAGCTATCTCAAAATTTTGATCGGACGTCTGAGGAAAAAAGGGGCGTATGAGGAGGGCTAGTTACCCTATGCTCTATTTGGTCACTTAAAAAGGGCTCTAGAACTTTTTACTTCCTCTCCCGATCATCTAGAGTCATTGGTTCAATGCGACAATCCCTAAGAAAAAATAAAACAACAAAAAAAACAAATATACACGCATCCGCGATCTTTCTTCCGGTAAAAAAAAATGCAAAATTCCACATTTTTATAGATAAGAGTTGTAGGACATAGTATTCTCTGATATGCTGGATTTGAAGGTATCATTTTCATTAAAATCGCTTGAATTTTTTGGGGGGTGTTTCTCCACTTTCTTGAAAATCAGGCACATTTTTTCAGGCTCGTAGGTTTTAATGGGTAACGTTAAACTTATAAATTTTTTACATTTGGAATCAGCGTAAAAAGCCAATTTTTTGAGATGTGAAATGTTATCGAAATTCTGTTTTTTAGAGCTTTGGTTACTATCGGGCCGTGTCGCTCCTTGCCTACAATTCGTAACCTGTTTACATACTTAATAAAATAATTCGTTTAATATAAATTTATTATATTAAACGAATTATTTAATATAATTTTATTATAATTCGTTTAATATTATTTAATATAATTAAATATAATTCGTAACTGTTTGACATAATTGCACTTACCTTGTGGGAAATTTTAGGGAAAGTAGGAAATAAAACATAGATTTAATATTGTATTTGAACAACAACAAAATCATTTTGACACCGCTTAAAGGAAATAAAGACCTTTGTATAAATTTATTGTATTTTCATTAAAAATAAAATAGAGAGAATAATTAAGAAAAGTTTTTTTTTTGCGGAAATAACGAGCGAAGTTGAAACCTAAAACAAACACAAATTATTGCTTCACATTTTTAGTTTACGCAAGATTTATCTTCAAAACTCACTCAAATAAACTGACTTGTGATGCTTGATAGATATTTTGTGATACCTGACTCGATAAAATTATAGAAACTAGCGCTTTACTGAAAACACAAAACCAACACCAAAAGAACAAGAAGTTTTCTTAGGAGCAGAAAATTACAGGATGCTGAAAATAAAACGCTAATTTGTAAGACTCTCAATAGTCTTTTACTAACCATGGTATCGATAACTTTTAAGCATACAATTATAATTCTCTAAAAAACACAGCTATTTCAGTTTTCATAAACCATTAGTTTTTAAAATTCTACCTATATTGGAAAATAAGAATAACCAGTTTTTTTTTAGCTATTTTTTACAGATATATAGGCTATTGCATAATTTACAAAGCAATAATCTTTGTTCATTTAAGTTTCAACTTCGCTCTTTACTTCCATAAGAGAAACTTTGCTTGTTTTTTCAATCAATCATGGAAAAGGGCATAGATTTCCCAGACGTAGTAATAGAAAGCGTTAAGGCAAAAATGGTTTCATGGCTCAAGCATTTTCGTAGAGTCTGAAAGACTTTTGCCATTCTCTTTACACAATGCATACACTCAAAACTAAGCATTAACCAATGAGTAATATTGTCAAACTTAGAAAGTGATTGTATACTTACAACCTTATTCTTTTTCAGAACCATAGACGTCACTTTGATTGCACCTGGGACGACAGTGGAACTAACTTCATTGATAAATATATCTAGAAAACAGTCCTTTCTTGTGAAAATAAATCATGCTGCTGGTATCATTCAAAAAACAGAAACTCGGGACTTTTTTCTTTTATATTAGAAGTAAGTTGAAAACAATTAAGTCCTCAAAACATCCTTGGATTATAACATTGTAAATTATATGAGTGTGAAAATCGAGGATATAAAGTATTGCTTCCACATTCGTTACTAATGGACTAGACATTATTGTGCACAATATTCTTAAAATCCTGGAATTTAGAGTGCGCTCTTTCTATATTTTCATCTCTAGTCATGTCTTGTTTGCTACCATTGTTTTACCATTTAGTTCATTACTGTACTGTTGACAATAAATTAATTTCTTTTAGTACACATTTCATAGCATTAGCGCGTTGTAGACGTGGGCAAGTATATTTGTCCAGCACTAGGGCTCGTCTTACATGATTACACGGTGTTGCAATTGATCTTGCACTTTTTAATGATATGAATTTTGCCTGACTCAGCTCAAAAACTGTTTTTCAGAAATAAAATATGACTCAGAATAAGATATTCTGTCTATTCAAAGCAATTTTCTCATTTTACAGGGCAAGATTTAAATGTTCAAGTAAAAAAACAGTAGCAAATTTTTACAGTCTCTTGCGATGTTATGTGACTTAAAAGCTAATACAAAAATTGTTTTAATAACATGAAAGTAGATGGTGATATTGCAGGTCAAACGAGCAGAAATTATAATTTATACGAAGGATTACCACCGCCCTCCTCCCAAAGTTGATTACGGTATCATTTGACTGATGTTTTACTGAAAGCACTAAAGAGTGCGACAAATATAGTCTGTTGGTCATTGCAAGTGTTTTATTTACCGGTTCTGTTTCGAAGCATTTGAACTACAAGTTTTAGGCTATTGCTTACAGCAAACACAAACAAATAAGTCTTTAATTCAAAAAAAAACTATAATAATAAGCTGTTCATAAAGATGCTCTAGTGTTAAGACTGCCACTCTTGAAGCTTTGGAGAAAGATGTTAATTTCAGCGTAAAAAGTCGGGAGTTTAGGGGCGGCAGCCCCCATTCATATCCAGGGTATTTTGGGCTTTAATGTCACTCTTTACTTCTATATTAAAAGTAGTTTTTCAGTTAATTTCAATTTGTTCTTGATATCAAGGGAGTTAAAATAACTTAAAAGACTATTTTGATAATGAATTTAATTCTATGCTAGAAATCTTTCAAACTTTAAAGTTTGTTCCAAATCTAGATCGTTTTGTTTTTTATAAGATATTTTTTTGTCATTTTACATTTTTTTTTCTATTGTTCATTTACTAACAGTTATATCACAATTGTATACGAACACTTGATTTTCATGAGTCATTGTCAGAATTTTTAGGTCATCAAACTAATAATTTGGTGTTTTTCTGCACACATTAGAAGCAAAGCGCAAAAATTACCCACCTTGCTTTGCTTGATAAAGGCTAAAACTAAACAACTCACTCAAAAAACACGAGCTTTTCAAGTCTAAGCTAAAGAAAAGTCCACGTATCTATAAACATTTCACTCTAGTATTCTGGATTTTTTTTTTAATTTCATCCTTCTTATTGGCTCTCACGCTTGTAACTAGTTCGGCAAGAACATCAGCAACATACACAGTTAATTGCCGAATATAGCAATAGCGTCATTTCTTTTGTAATGACTAGACAACTTAAAGCTGACTTACGCGTTTTATGCTAATAAGATATAAAACCGATGGTTTAAGATTAAAACAAAAAGAAGGAAAATGATGATTTTAGTATTAGTACAGCTAAGCAAGAGATCATAAGTTCAGAGACCAGCCAATTATGTCATAGAGAAATCCCTTCGTAATTTCTAATAAGAAATTCTTTCCTTTTAAACTATATGGAAGGTTTCACCGTCCTCAACCATTCTTACCATTTTCTAATATGTTCTGTTCCGTTCTGTTTCCCTTCTAGATTTTTTTGTTTTGTGTTTTTTTGGAGTGACAAGTTTATTCAGTAACTTTCGTGCAATTTACTCGCAATAAAAAAGAAGCAACTATTTTCAGCACAGTAAAGGAATATGCAATAAATAATGACCATAATGAAACCTCTCAAGGTATTGGATCGGATAACTTTAGCTCACAATATTGCCCCTTTCAATAGGAAAAATCATAAACTTAAAAAAAAACTAGTCTTTTGAGAGTTATTTTTTCTTCCACTGAAGACCGCTGTTTAACAGTGACTTAGCTATAAGATACAAGAAACAAATTTAAGAATTCTAAGAAACAAATTTGAAGCAAAATTGTTAAAAAAAAGAAAGAACGTTTACAGCTGGAGAAGAACACGACGGTACATGATCTTAAATGGTTTTTTTCTTTCTAGATTTGTTTCTAAATAAATACTTCAATTTCACGATAGCTTTCTTCAATATCCTCCAAATTTAAAGTGTGTTGTCAACGAATATTTAATAGCTACGTTTTCATAACGTTAATAAAACTTAGATTTATTCTTAGCAATTTTTTTTTAATTAGTTTCGACAATATCTCGATGCGTAGATTATTATTGTGTTGACATGTTAACTGTGGAAAATAGAGGCAGAGCGTAGGAGTAGGCTCTCTCTTGCAGGAGCAAAAGTTAATGTAACAGGGAATGATTTTATATTCAAACATGCAAAACAAGCAACTATCTGCTGAAGGTAATATCTTCAAGCCAAAGTTACACCTGCCTTTTGTTAGAAGCGAAGGGCTTAGGATAGATCGTCTAGTAATTTTACAGAATTTAGCTCATCTACAAAGAAGGCCCATCACTAATACCGTCTTCCAAGGCCAGGGTTGCAATTGAAAGTCGTTATCATAAAGATAAAGCGTGAACTGAAAAACCCTTTTCAGGCAGAATTAAATCTTAATAAGGCAAGTCTTGAAGACCCTCAGGCTATATGAAACTTAGTAAGTTTTTCGTCACAGGTTTTCGTTTAGAAAATTGACAGCAGAATTTTAAAAAGGCAAAGCTCCATGATTACATTCGCTAGTAAATACACAGTTGAAATCCGGTGGAAGCAAGTCTGCATTTTAGATTTTAGAGGTTATGAAGAAGAATTTTGACAAAGATTTCTGGCGCATCTTGACTGTACAAGTTTAAAAAATAAACAAAATCCAACAGTCCAAGCCACATGGAGTAGCTTTCGTCTCTAACTAGAACAATCTATTTTGTATGTTAGGCTAATTCTATCAAGAGTTCGTGATGCTCTACACAACCTTTCTAAGAGACGATGAAAGTGCTTTCAAAAAAAGAAAATTTTTACTAATTAAAATAAAAATAAAAGTTTTTAACTAAAGGAATTATTTTATTTTATTAAATCTTTCTATATAGCAAAAGCTTTTCTGTCTTCTTGTTTTGGCTTAATAAACTACAGAAAACACAAAAAAATGTAAAAACAAACCTACTCATTGGTTGACGACATTTAATTACGGTAATTCAATTTAAGACCAAAAAGCACAAAATTAAGCGAGTTAAATACGTTTGTCTGTTCACATTCAAATATGCTGTGAATTTTGAGTAAATAAGTATTTGAAAAAATAAACAATACTGGGAATATAAATACATAAAATAACAATAGAATAATACATTCGAAAGATAGAATAGTCTTCTAAAAATCTTTAACTATACAGAAAGTCATACAAATCCCCTGTTCTTTCCTTTCTCGGTTTTGTAGGTTGCACTTCTTCTGAATTGTAATTATTCATGTTTTTACTAGGTACAGAGTTACTATGAAATAGCTCAGCGTTTGTCACAGATAATTTCATAAGAACTCTCCTCTTTTCCGGAGGAATAGAAAGATTGCTGCTTAATATTTTTAATTGGTCTTTCAAGTCAACGAAAATATTAGTGTGGGTGCTATCGTTTTTTCTACACTGAAAAGTTTCACAATTGGTGTTTTCCACTTTAGGAGGTTCCCCTTTAGAACTGTAAATTATCTTAGAAGTGGGCACAGGAGTTTCACTAACAAGTGTATTTTCAAGCGAAAGACCTTTCAAGGTTTCTTTAATGACGTCTCTTGGGCAAACACTTTCAACCACTACATCTCGGGACGACAAACGAGACAGAATCTTTCTCACAGGAGATGGTAGTGACATACCATTGATGCATGTTTCAGAAGATTCAACAGTGTGCTTGACAAATTGTATCAGTTCGGTATGATTAGCTTTGGACTTACACTCTTCGAGGTCTACTTTGCTGCTGGAACCTTGGGAGATTTTGTACTTTTTGGAGTGTACACGATTATAATTTGTTTTGTTTATTAAATTACAGTTCCTCTTAGGTATACGAAAGTCACCTTGTGAGCGCAAGTTTTGTGCCAAAGACTCAACTTCAGCTCCTCGAATATCAACGACCTTAAACGAAGGTTGAACAAGTCTATCGCACGTCCAATTAACGTTTAAATTTACTTTAGAGGTCGAACTTGAAGGTGGGGCATTTTTTCGCTTTGAAGCCATCCTTTTTTGATAAACAGTCACATAGCTGCCACCATTAGATATCAAGGAAGAACTTGTCTTATTCACTTTAATGGAATTGCCTTTCTTTTTGCTGACACTAGTTCTGAATGGAGTAGAAGCCATTAATGGCTTTGTACTTTCTGCTGATTCCCTGCTTTGACTTTTAGAACTAACAGTCTTGTTCTTTGAAACTAAGCTCTCATTCCCATGGCTATCATAGTCAATATAAAGGCGGCGAGACGTTTCAGGATCCAAATCTTCTGAGAAAGCTTTATCTTTCTTTATCATAATATGTTCTTGAAAGTCCCTTTGCACTACTTACTGCAACTCTTTAGGATTATCTTCTCTTAAAACGGAAGGGATATCACTCATCTGAGAGCCATGCAGTGCATGTGGATCTCTGTAAAAAGCAGGAGATTGGACTTCAATTGATGAAAGACCGTTTCCAGCGAATACTCTTGATAGCGAGTTCTTCCATACAACAGTTTTTTAGGAGTTGGATTTTCGACTGGCAAAAATATATTTCGCAGTCGTTTAGGAGAGAAATACTCATATTCAAAAGTTTTTTTGGAATGCAGATTTCTGGGATCTACTAGATTAAAACTAGGAAGTTGCTCAAGAGGGATTTCAATGATACCCGGAAACAAAGTCATCTGAATTGGAAATTTGTCATCCTTTAGGTGACGACATGCCTTGGTATCTGAAGACGGTAAGTTATCCAATAGCAGTGAAGGACCATCTGTGTGCTGAAAAACCTTCGATGATGATATCTCCTCTCGCTTATCTATGGCAGAGGTTATGTCACTCAAGTTTGAAACACACTCAGAACTTCCTTCTATTAAGGTTTTGCATTCAGAAGCTAATGTTTCAGATTGGCAATTCTGACTGTTATCTTGATCGTATGAACCATTTTTTCTAGGTGTATTAACAATGGAATGACTTATACTGCTTAAATCAGAAACCAGGTTAGGGTCTTCCGTGTGCCATGAATCTGTACAGAACGAGGGATCACAAGAAGATGAAAAGTCACCTGAAAAAGATAAAACTGGTGATGCCTGCGATTGGAGAGAAGTAGATTTTCGACCAGCTGATTTTGTCACGGACTTTTCCTCTTTTCTTCTATAACTATCATTATCTTTGCGGACCCGAGTCCTTTTCTTATTATTTTTCTTTGTAAACACGTCATTCTTTAATGCCTCCGTTTCACAATTCGTATACTCAAAATGCAAATTTGAACCTGAAACTTCAGCTTCTGGCATGCTCATTAAGCTAGCTTTGGCTATTGGAAAGTCAGCAGAATCTCCAGACCCCAAGAAACCCCGAAATCCAGCTTTTCTATTGGCTTCACACAGATCCAAGTCTCTACCAGCTTTGTCACGGCGGCAAACTTTACTTCTGAGAACATTTGGCGGTGCGTTTAAATCTAATTCCACAAATTCCTCTTTACATGAACGAGATCTAGTGGTTCGCTTAGAGGGAAGCTCCGTTTTCTGCTCACCCTTTTCCTTACATTCTTCTTTGGTATTTCTGGAATAATCCAAGTCATCCACAATCATATTTATAGGTGAGATATGAAGAGTAAACAAAGTTTTTTCATCTACTTCAACATCACTACATGTTTCTTTTTTTGTCGGTTTATCTTTTTCAGTTAGGTCCTCTGTAGCGATTTCTGATGTACATTTTAGCATTCTCTTTTTCTTACTTTTCTCGTTTGCTTTAGTTTCTTCTTTCCTTTTACGTTTCTTCTTCGGTCTAGGGCTAGACTTTTGATCAACTTTGTTTTTTTTGCCAGAACTTACCTTGTTATATACTAAATCTTCTTGCTTTTGATGTAGGAGAGTATTTTCTGAAGGTTGTATCGGTTCATTCTGTCTAATTCTTGAGGCAGGAATAGTTTCTTTTCTCATTTCAACACCATGCTTAGCCTGGCTATTTTGGACAAGTTTTTCCAGCCCTTCACTTTTATCGTTCTTGCTAAAAATAAATTCTGAGCGTCCATTCATAGGTGTGTCCTTTTCAAGCTCGCTACCAATATTAATCAGAGCATTCTCAGCTGAGTCAAGAGATTCATTTCTCAAAAGATTAAGTTCACTTCCATTATCAATATTTTTATCACTTGATGATAGGTAATAATTACTAAGGAGCACCTGTGTAGGGCTGATATTGCAGGCAAAAGTGTCATGTTTTAGCTCTGATAACCTCGGAGTGTTTAATGTGCACCCCATCGCTCCCTTAGAATCAAGAGTTTCTTGGAGCAGTCTTGGAGTTGCAGGGGGCCCTTCAAGAAAAGGACTCTGATGAGAGAGGTAAATAAGAGAAACCTTTGGTGAGCGATAACTGAAAAGGGCTTGAAGATTCAGAAGAAAATGTATATTTTCCTGGTGTTGCTGGAATCGAGTCATTGCTATCTTTTGAAGGGGTTTTAAAGTCACTAGGTTCAAATGTATGTTTCACTAAAGTCAAACAATCTGACTTCACTTTTTCTCGATTCACTAACGGCTCAGAAAAAGTTGGTTGGTTTTCTACATTCATTGGTAGGCTTCGGCTTTGCTGCGGTTCAGTAATACGGACAGACGAAGAGCTATCCATTAACTTCTCTTTAGCTATACTGTTTAAAGCAAACACTCGATGAACTTGTTCAGCTGCATTACAAAGTTTGCTATGAGATGAACAGGCCACTTTGTCTTCAACTAGTAGCGGCAATTTGGGTTGGACTGATTCTTCAACTGCTACGACAGACACATTATCACAGTTCCTAATTACTTCTATTTCACCTGAAGAAGCACATGAGACATCACATTTGCTCCCTCCTTCTTCTCCATTTAATTCTTCACTACACTTTAACTCATCATCTTGTTTTAAAGGGGTTTGTAAAGAATCTTCGATTTGTTGGGCAAACTTAATGGTTGAAACTGTTATTTTCTTTGATTTTTTCTCGTCATTTTCCGATATAGAAACGTTAGCATCATAAGAGTTCCGCATCTTCTTCGAAATTGCCTTTTGCTTCTTATTACTTTCTAAAAAGAAAAAAAAAAGGTAAGGAAGAAATAGATCTTAGATGTATAAAAGATATGTAAAGAGTTAAAAACAGCTCATTTTAAATATTTCGAGAATCTAGACGAAAGTTCGTATTTTATTTGAATATTGACAGAAGCAAAACCGTTTGCAGCCCTATAATAACTTACACCCTCTTTAATGACTTATGCACGCCTAGTTTTTTACCCTATTCAATAAATCTGCATATTGAATCAAGATAAATATTTACATCATTCTTTTGTCCTTTCTAATTCATTATATACTTAGCATAATATATAATATACTTTAACTTTAAAAAAATAAATAACTGTGTTTATATTAGTGATACCTATATTTTCACCAATTCTGATGCCAACTCAACTAAAAATCCCAATTCTGGTTATTAGTGGTATGATATCTCTCCTCTGACAATGCTAATAATAATAATCATAATAATTTATTTATAATCCACAGCACACAACGATGTGAGGATAGTGGAGTAAAAAGAGGGAAAACAAAATGAACATCATAAAAGAAAACAACACAAGAAAAAAACAACAACACATAATTACAATTTTTCACTGTTTTAAGTTTAATCACTGTTCCTTTATTTTTGAACACTAAGCTTTGAAATCGTCAAAAAAGAGAAAAAAAAACCTCAAAGCTTTTACCTCCGATAACCTTGAAACAAAAAGAGCTAAGAGCTCATATGTCACTCGTGACGAGGTCAGAAGAGTCAAGAGCTCATATGGCATGAGCTCTAGCAAAATTCTAACAATCAATAGACTGATTTAAAAGGAAAATCAGAGGCTTAATGCCGGTCAGGATTTAAAATAAGAGCTCTGAGACACGGGGTCCTTTTAAATATCAAAATTCATCAAGATCCGATCACCCACTCGTAAGTTAAAAATGCCTAATTTTTCTAATTTTTTCCTCTCTTTTCAGCCCCCCCGCCAGGTGGTCGAATTGCGAAAAAAGACTTTAACAAGTCAATTTGTGCGGGCCCCTGACACGCCTACCAATTTTCATCGTTCTAGCACGTGCAGAAGCACCAAACTCGCCAAAGCACTGGACCCCCCCCCCCTAACTCCCCAAAATGGGGCGGATCCAGTCTGGTTATGTCAATCTCATATCTACGACATTTGCTTATTCTGCCCACCAAGGCTCATCCCGGTCTCTCCACTCTAAGCATTTTCAAAGATTTCAAGTTTCCCCTCCAACTCCCCCAAATGTCACCAAATCTGGTCAGGATTTGAAATAAGAGCACTGAAACATAAGCTCCTTCTAATATCAAAGTTCATTAAGATCCAGTCACCCGTTCTTAAGTTGAAAGTACTTCAAATTTTCTAATTTTTCCGAATTAACACCCCCCCCCCTAACTCCCCCAAAGAGAGAAAATCCGTTCTAATTATGTCAATCACTTATTTAGAACTGGTGCTTATTTTTCCAATCAAGTTTCATCCTGATCTCTCCACTCTAAGCGTTTTCCAAGATTTCCGGTTTGCAAGATTTGTTTCCCCCCTCCGACACCCTATGTCCCCGGATCCAATTCGAATTAAAAATGGAGCATCTGAGACATAAGACCTTTCTATATATCAAGTTTCGTTAAGATCCTATCACCCATTCGTAAGATAAAGATAACTCAATTTTCACGAATTCCAAGATTTCTGGTTTCCCCCTCCAACTACCCCACTGTCACTGGATCTGGTCAGGATTTATAATAAGAGCGCTGAAGCACAAGACCCTTTTAAATATCAAATTTTCTTAAGATCTGATCATCCGTTCGTAAGTTACATATCCCTCATTTTTCTAATTTTTCCGAACTACCCCCCCCCCCCCAAACTCCACCAAAGAGAGCACATCCGTCCGGTTATGTCAGTCTTGGACTTGTGCTTATTCTTCCCACCAAGTTTCATCTTGATCTCTCCACTCTGAGCCTTTTCCAAAATTTCCGCCCCCCCCCCCTCCATTCCCCCCAATGACACTGAATCCCGTCAGGATTTAAAATAAGACATTCGAGTTACGAGGCCCTCCTAAATATGAAATTTCATTAAAATCCAATCACTCCTTCGGCTGAATTAGACACTTATTATTTCAGGAAATTCATTTTAAGATGAAACGGAATTGGTTGGAATAAATATTAAAAGCGTTTTTAAACCATTACATTAAACATGAAGTATATTTAACTTCTTCAACTGCAGTTACGAAGTCAGGAACCTAATAATTAAACAACTTACTCTTAATAATGTTGTCTTGCTTTTTATTTTTGGCTTCGAGTTTGTGTTTAGTAGAAAAAGGCTTCTTTTTTCTCTTCTTTCTTGCTGCTGAACTGACAAGTTCCTCTTCTGGAATTTTGACTAGAGAACGGAGTCCCTCGTCCCAAGTTTTCTTCACTGTTTCTGAGGTTACAGACGGCACAGATGCTGATTTATCACCAGGGAACTGATCTTCTTTCTCATTTTCGGTTGTACCTTTCAATGGTGAATCATCAAAGTGCAATGTTCGAACGTGGCTAGTAGGTTTTTTCACCAGCACTGGAACAATACGCCGAAAGTTTTTCTTTGCTAAGACTTCTTTTGGCTGATGACTCTCCACAGTATTTTTCGGTAATAAAAGATGAACTGAAGCTGACTTTTGATCAGCTATTTTTGGCTCTATGATCAATGACTGACTGTCTCTTTCATCATCTCCTTCACTACTCTTCTCCTTTTCATTCCTCAGTAGTGACTTCGGTGAATCTTCTCTTTGATATAAACCCGCTGGATCAAGTTCTATTTGCTTATTGGCTTCTATTATAGCCATATCAATGCTAGCCCAAAAGTCTGAAACTAAGATAAACGAAGCATTATTGTCCATGGCATTGCATTGTTATTAAAAAAAAATTCCATGAATTTGACAAGGTATTACAATTTTAAAAAGTCAGAGCAAAACTGGAGTAGTTCCTTATTCCTATGATGGTCTAACTAGGGAAACCATACAAGAGCGCTTTAGATTTGCACCAAAAACTTAAAATATTGGCACTTAGTAAACCTGTTAATTAATCAACTTTTCCCTATGTTTAAAATTTGGCACTATATTCACGAATTGTCACTATACTAGCCTAGTATACAAGGTAAGGAAAGAGATAGGAAAAAGTACAATATGTACAATATTTCATCGATTCTTAATCACCTCGTTCTGCTTAATGCCCTCACCCCTTGCACGGTTGTTTTTCACGATGTTGCACTTCCATTTTTTAGATGCTTTTCATATTTTCAGAACGTATCCCCGCCCCGAATTTTCAAGGTTTTAAGTTTTTGCGCCTTAAATTTTAATTAATAAAGGTCCCTCTATTAAAATTTCAGCTAGTTCAGAGACAAAAAAGAGCCAAAGTTCATACCTCTACCTTCTCCGTCACATAAATTCGAAGTCCTAATGACCCATGGAGCATATTTCCGAAATTTAAGTCGATCAGCCCAACTGCTACTGAAATTAGGGCCGTATTCATGATCTTGTTTAGGGGGAATGGGGTTTACACAAAATAAACTTTAAAAAACAAATCAAGATTTTTTTATATGTATTTTTGTTATGCTTTTAAGAGTCAAACAAGCGTTTCGGGGGAGGGGGGTTAAGCCCCCAACATACCCCTAGATTTGGCCTTGGTTAAGGATAATACAGATTTGCACCTACGTTGTTTCGTGGATAGCCAAAGAAAAATAATACGTCCGTGTTACTCATCAAGTTTTTTAGAATAAATATTCCAAAATTCTTCATGATAAGGTTTATAATTATCGCGCAAGTCCCATACCTTTGAAGAAACTAAACTCGATGGCTTCAGGTTATGTAGTGTAGCTGATATTATACTGATATTTTTTTAATAACGTTAATAACAAAGATATTATATGATAGGCTTTCATCCAAAGCTAGATTAGGTAGAAATCTGAACACAAAAGCTGTGAATTTTCTCTCCAACAAATTTGGACAAGAGAGTTGGTTAAACTTTACAAAAAGATAGAAACGTAAGAGTTTAGAAA